>NW_007731378.1:28243-34088 GCF_000696425.1 Galeopterus variegatus | reverse complement strand
CATCACTAATCATTATAACATTCAGTATCATGTAAAAACAAGAAAGAGAAAAAGAATATGACACAGAGTCTAAGAACTCTTACTTTAAGCCCAGACAGATCTGTCTGGCTTAATTCTAACTGGTTCTGAATTCTAACTCTATCGCTTACCAGCTGTGTATGGTGTCCCTGGGCAAGATACTGAGGAGGATTTAAAAGCCTCAGTTTCTTTCTCTGTAATTTTGGGGTGATTATAGTGATTATTGTGAGAAATGTCCTCACCCATCGAATGCCAAAGGATGGACATGGAGACATGAGGCACAGTGAAGCGAGACTTTAATAACAGCCTTGCAAGTCCAGGTGTCTGTGAATGGGACAGGCACATGGAAAAGGGCTGTAGCAAGCAATTTATTCCCTAGTTCACAAGTCCCTCCCCCCACTTCCTCATTGGCTGAGTACTATGGGATGCACAATCTTCCCAAACAATGCCTAAAATTTATTTTTTATTTATTTATTTTTTTTTGTCTTTTTCCATGTCCGGCAACAGATCGCAACCCTCAGTGTTGCCCCCGTACCGGACCGGGGACCGGCAATGGGATTGCAACCCTCAGTGTTGCTCCCGCGCCTCGCTCAGCCAGTGAGCGGGAACCGGTCTGTATGTGGGATCCGAACCCTCGGGCGGGAGCGCCGCCGCGCTTCCCAAGCGGCGCACTATCCAGTGCGCCACCGGGCCGGCCCCCAATGCCTAAAATTTATTATCCCCTTGCAAGGAATTCCTTTGTCTGGGGTCTCAGGACAAGCCCACAAAAAAGGCCCACTTAAGCCCTGTGAAAGGAGAAACATCGGGGAATGAAGAAAACAATGGGGTCTAGTAACTAATTACCATCTCAAGGAGAGCTCTGTCTGTTCAAAGAAAACAATCGAGGCTAGTAACTAACTGTCATCTCAAGGAGAGCTCTGTCTGTTCAGAGACCCTCAGGGAATGAGCTGGACAGGTCAGACAACTTTCAGGCTGGGCCTGAATCAGTTAAAACACCCTCAGATAAGTCATTTCTGAAAATGAATCACTTAGATTATTTTCTTACAGTTATTCCATAGAATTGCTGTGAGGATTCAATGTGTGAAATTGTGGAAAGCATTTAGCACAGTTTTGGGCACACAGTTGTGCTCAATAGCATTTGTAATTTTTATTGTTGCTTTTATAACCTAGATGGCTATACAGCTTGCAGTGGGATAGAAATATGGTTGAGAAAATAAGATATATGGTTAAGCAAAACAGTATTCCTGATGTTCATTTTAGCTCTGGCTGTACTTTAATTTTTTCCTCTGTTTTTTAATTAAGACTTTGGTAGGGTTAGAGAATCTATACAAAAATTCCCACTGTTCTGTTAATAGAATTCCAACTTAAGACATGTATGAATTAAGCTGACATTTAAGATATAAAAACAGCATCCTTCAGACTAAAAGATTTGAAGTTCTCGTGGCACCTTGTAGGTTTTATCCCATAGCCCAGTTCTCCTTGCCTTGGTATTCTTATTAACAGTTGATCAATATGTCATTTTTTTCTTTATGTGTGAACATTTTACTTTCTGAGAGGTAAATGCAATCCATTAGACATATTTTATTTTTTTCGTGATAGAACCCATCTTTAATTTTATAAAGGAACATTGGAGCTAGAATCAACTTAGTCACCATCTAATCTAACTCATTCATTTTATGCAGGAAGGACTGATATGTATAGAAATTAAGTCGCTTGTCTGTGTCATACAGATTTGCAAAAGATGTTGGTTGGATAAAGAAATAAATGAATAAATGCTAAAATTAGAATTCAGGCCATCTGCCTTCAAAACTGTTGGGGTACAGAAAGCTGTTATTCCAAAGTATGGTACTTTGACATGCTAGAATAAAGAAGCAGGCTGGAGGTCTCTCTGATCCACCCCCGCAACACCCCTCCCCATGTCTCAATCCTCTGTCTCTCTCCAAAGCACCGATCCTAGCAAAGAAGAAGACAATTACCTCTGGTCCTTTCCCTAAGTTTTCATTAACTTAAATCATATCACAGGAAGGAAGACTGGAGTCTGTGAACTCACTAGACTAACTTTTGTCACAGACTATTGTCTTCTATTTCAGTCCCATTCAGTATTTTAATGAGAATCATTTACTGGTCATTGTCTGCTCTGTGAGCAAAGTAGACTTTGTCCTGGGCCATTGTATGTCCTCCAGGCGCACTGTATCCCCTTTAAAACCATTCACTCCTGCACCCCCATCTCCCTTTTTTCCTATGGAGATGGGTATATAAGCTCTGCACCTCAATGGAAAATTAGAACATTACTCTCTTGTGATTTCCCCGTGCTTTGACCCCTTTCCCAGCACGTTAAATAATAAAATTTGTTATGCCTTTTCTTCATATTAATCTAATTTTGTCATATACATTCACACATATCTAATTTTGTCAGTGATTTTTATTAATGAAACTTCAGGGGTGAAGAGGAAGTTTTCCCTTGGCCCCTACAAAACCAATTTTCTTTGGAGTACTTTAACAATAACAAATAAGTTTAAAAATAAATAACAATTTTGCAGACAGTTTTTCTAGGCAGCATCTAGGCCTTTAAGTGTAAATACCTCTTCAACTTTGATCAGCAGTGACAAATCCAGTTGCATAGAGAGAAAGAAATAAAAACTCAGACTAAAGCCCTTTGCTTTGACCTTGGATCTGTAGGAGTACTCAAAAAGAGACTGAATTTTGGAGGTTGCCACTAGTTGTTTTATTTAAGACTGAGCTGAATTAAGTTATCTGTACTTAACCTCAGGTTTTCAGGAGTCTTTTAACACATTTGAGATCTTTTTTTAATTGTATTCCAAAGACTCATGAAAGTGTTTGAAGCTTCCTGACTTTTATCTTAAAATAAGTGTTAAAGAAAAGTGGACAAAACTTTCTCCCCAGGCTGGAGTGCTGGTTACTACATCATGGTGAACTGGCCTAACCTTTCCTACCCATTTTTAGCTCCACGCCCTCAGTACTGGGTGGAAGGCTTTTCCTGATTTATCCAGGCCTGTCACTCCTAACACTTGAAGGAATTTGTGGAATTCTAAGGGCATTGTTATTGGCACCCAAACACAGGGGAGGAAATGACCATTTTAATCAGGAATTGAAATTAGTTCTCAGACCTTGAGCCTGAGAAAGAAAGAGACCTGCATACCATTAGGCCTCCTGTGGTTGTTCAGTTCAGGGCTGGCACTGAATTTCTACATTCTTCTATAATTCATGGTGCAAATTTATGGCCATTGTGTTCTGCCTAGGATCAGGAAATTCCCTGCTGGGGTTTACAAGGAGGATTGTTAACCATGGTGATGCCTGATTAGTTTCACTGAATTAATAAAGTGAACAAGTCACTAGCCACTTTAGTACTGAGACACTGCATACAATCGCACAAGGGCAGGGCAAGGACAGATGATACAGTCCACTGGGCCATAGCTTTGGTCTTTATTCTGCTTTGACCTCCAGTCCCTACTATTCAGAGCTCCAGACGTGTTGCCAACTGCCTCCTGAGCCGAATGTCTCCCAGCGAGAACTGTACCCGATTTTGTATTAATTTAAATATATAGAGTTCCTTCTCATTTCGACCCCTTCCAGACAGCGGTAATGTATCCAAAATTAAATTCATTTTTCAAAATCTTCCCTGTCTTCTTTATTCTGTACCGTGGTGGTCATGATCTCCCTCTCCTCGCCTTCCCCATTCAATCTGCTCTAAAGTTCCCTAACTTATGGATTCTGAACAACTCTTCGCTACATCTTTCCTGTCCAGTTACATTGCCATGAACCTTATTCATAGATGTACTAACTTTTATACCTTGTAGGGCCAGGAAGGTGTGGTACCTTTCCTCACCCATCAGAAGAGTCACAGCTGACACCCCTATAACAAAAGACAGATTAACAGGAGAAAAGCCTAACAAATTTATTTAATCAAAGTTTTACATGACACAGGAAACTTCAGAAAAGAAAACCCAAAGACTGAGGGAAAACTGTCTATTTTTATGCTTAGGTTTGGTGAAGAATGGACAGCTGTGTAGAAATGTGACAAAAGGGACATGGTCTAATGGTAATAGACTGAGGCAGGAAACCCAGCAAGCCTGTCTGTTCAGTTTCGTCCCTGTGTAGTATGGGGCAGGACCCCTCTGGAATAAGGGTCTTCAAGGGAGGAGGACAAGAATGACCTTTCTAGGTTTCATGGCTTGATTTGGGGAGAGGAGTCCTGGTTTCTATGACTCACTTCAGGGGAGAAAAAAAGGGTGGGAGACAGGAGGATGGGAAAAGGTCAGAAAGACCTTAATTCTGAGGCCTTTCTAATTTCATTCAGTTCAAAGTACTGAGTATGCCAAAGTGTCATACTTTGAAGTATTGTGTTCTTAGCCCCCAGCATTCTGGTCTGTAACAACTGTTTCATAACTGTTCTGCATTTTTCTCCTTATATTTTATATAGATTTACATTTGCTAATTTTTTGAGTGTTTACTTTTTGCTAAATATGTAAAATATATTTTCTCAATTAAACCAACAAAATCTGGGGGAGAAGGGAACTTTCCTATAGTAACCTGTATTAACCGTACAGCTTAATGGTACCAAGAACTAGAAGTGTCTCTATCAACGTTACATTACTATTCTAGGACATTCGCACCCAGGAAGGAAAAGTTATAAATAATGTTATTGTCTAAGAAACTTCCTGAAAATCCATTTATCTGAACAATAGACCACACAACTAGTCCCATCTTCAGACAGTAGATTGCTTATCAGGAGTCATAGCCCTTGTGGTATAATAAAAAATATATTTGGCCTTTGTCTCTGGTTCCTGGTACAGAGCTACTAAAATCCTTGGAATTCCTGGGTTATATGAGTGTCTTTTGTTATTCATAATAAACTCCTTCCAACCATGACTGACTATGCTAAGGTGAGGTGGGGAGCCCTAGATAACTTCAGGATGGGGCTGGTCACCAGAGGAACGAACCACATGATTAGAGGGTTGGAATTTTCAGCCTCACTCCCAGAATCTGTGGAGGGGAGAAACACTGGAAATTGAATTCAAATGCATGGCCAATGATTTGGTGAATCATGCCTATGTAATAAAACCCTATATAAAAACCCTAGAACGAAGGGTCTTGGAGAGCTTCCTGGTTGGTGAACACATAGATGTTCTGAGAGGGTGATGTGCCCAGAGAGGGCATGGAAGCTCTGTGCCCCCTTTCCCCAGACTTTGCCCTATGTTACCTCTTCATCTGGCTATTCATTCATATTCTTTATAATAATTCAGTAATCGTGAGTATAGCACTTTTTTGCATTCTGGCAAATTATAAAAACCAAGGAAAGATTGTGGGAACCCCCAAATTTGTAGTTGACCTACCAGAAGCAGGGTAGATTGGGGACAGCCAGGACTTGCAGCTGACATCTGAAGTGGGGGCAGACTTGTGGCCCTGAGCCCTTAACTTGTACGGTCTATGATGACTCCAGGTAGTTAGTGTCAGAATTTAGTTAAATTGCAAGACACAGAGTTGGCTGTCAGATCCTGGTATTGAAAGACCACTTTAAAATACCCCCAAACCTGATAAATATCCTCCCTTGTTCTTCCCCTCCTGAGACTGACTTGGTCGAGATGGAGCTTTCTCCTTGAATTAGGTAATACACTTGGCGCTGTTTGATCCACATGTTATTTTGGTGGTATTTTTAGGAAGTCAGCAGCCTACAAATCCTGTGAAGAATTATCAACCTTATTTTAAAGTTTTGAAAACTGTGTCACAAATTCATTAAGAAACTTACCCTGGGCCGGCCCGGTGGCGCACTGGATAGTGCGCCGCTTGGGAAGCACGGCAGCGCTCC
>NW_007731378.1:3425-27864 GCF_000696425.1 Galeopterus variegatus | reverse complement strand
AGATGGAGCTTTCTCCTTGAATTAGGTAATACACTTGGCTCTGTTTGATCCACATGTTATTTTGGTGGTATTTTTAGGAAGTCAGCAGCCTACAAATCCTATGAAGAATTATCATCCTTATTTTAAAGTTTTGAAAACTGTGTCACAAATTCATTAAGAAACTTACCCAAAGTCATATACCCAGCAAGTGATGCAACCCTGCTTCAAGCCCAGGTTAATAAAGCTCTAACTCCAGTTTCTTAACCCTCCAAATGTGCTGCTTCCCTTCTTGATGCATCCTCTACTCATGTCATAGGGAACTGTATTGTGTGTTTTCTCATATTATGACTTCTAATATTCTAATATTATGAATTTTAATATTAATACAAAGAAAATTTCACTATTTGGATATTAGAAAGTTAAAAAAGAAAAGAGGATGGATAAGGGGGCAGCTGTCTATAAAGATGGTGTATTAGTCTGTTTTCTGTTGCTTATAAGAGAATGACTAAAACAGGGTAATTTACAAAGAAATGAAATTTATCTCTTACAGTTTTGGAGATTGGGAAGTCCAAGGTCCAGGGGGCACATCTAGTAAGGGTCTTCTTCTTGGGGGACACTCTCTACAGAATCCCTTGGTGACACAGGCAATTATATGGCGAGAATGGGGAAGAACATTCTAAAGTGCTCACTTGCTCTCCTTTTGAAGCCATCAGTCCACACCCATGATAACTCATTAAACCATTAACCCATTACTCCATTAATGGATTAATCCAATCATGTGAGCATAGTCCTCCCAATCCAATCACCTCTTAAAGGCCCCACCTTTCAACAGTGCCACCGTGGGAATCAAGCTCCCACATGAGCTCTGGAGGGGATAAACATGAGGACCAGTGTGGGTGGTATAGAGGAAGATGATCTAGCTTTCTGGAACAGGCTATCTGATCATTCGTCACATGACTTGCTGGCAGTTCATTCTCTCTCAAAAGGTAGATGTAAACAGAGATAACTATTCATCTTCTCCTAATTCTAACCAAAATAAAGGCAGTGTTTAATGAAATGAGCATGTCAGAGCTATTGGTTTTCATTAGTACTCAGTTTTTTGAGTGCCTAGTTACCATGGTCACTAGTTAGAGTTTTATCCTGCCATTCCAGGTTATATAAGCCATCTTCCTANCACAGATCACCTTGTCATTTTTGTTAAATATTTTAATTATTGATCTAAGTGAAGTTATTAGAGACATACATATCAAGTTTGTAGATGACACATAGTTGACATCTTGTCAGCATCTCAGAGGACAGAATCAGGAATCCAACTGACAAGTTAGTATTAGCAGCCCCAATCAACAAGGTGATTTAAGACCCATTGCCCACTGCCACTGCCCTAAATCACATCCTCATCACCTGTCATTGGGATGACTGCTCTTCTACTCCTGCAGGTCTTTGCACACACTGTTTCTGTAGCCCACAGTGTTCTCACACCCCTTTCCACCCGGAAAACCTATTCATCCTTCAAGATGGGACTGGATGTCCCTGCCCATGAGGACATTTCTTTGCTCCTTTAGCCTGTTGGTTGGCCATTCCCTTCTCTCTGCTCTCAGAGCACTTTTCATTAGTTCAGATTTTAGCACTTACACATACTATATCTGTTTTCCTGCCTGCATCTTGAAGTGGATCATGAGTTCTTCCAGAACATGAATGAGATGATTTTTGTACAACGCAAGAGCCAGGCCACCTGGATTTGACTTCTACTTTTCCACTTCCTAACTGTTTGACTTTAACCAAGCTACCTAACAGCTCTTTGCCTCAGTTTTTTCATTTATGAAATGGCAATAATAATAGTGCCTGATTCACATGGTTATTATATGGAATAAATGAGCCAATATGCATCTGACTTGCCAATATGCATTCAACTTTGCTGGCAGGTCTCCAAGTCCTTGAGTCTCACTCTTTGAGCAAAGGCTTCTTTGAATTTTTTTTTTTTTTCTGTTTTGTGGGAACTGGGAAGGTGCTAGTGACAAAAAGCCCCCAGGATACTGGTGAGAGTAGAGAGGAAGAGAGACTTACAGAAAACTTAGAGAGAAGATATGCAGCCTTACTATGGATGAATGAACAAATAAATAAATCTCGACAACCAATAGGTTCATGTGTAGAGGAAAAATCATGTCACTTTGAGTACTGTGCAGAGTCAATTATTTTGCTTTATAATAATAAAAATAAAAGATTATATATATTGAGCACTTATTATACATAGCATCATTCAAAATGCTCTATATTTATTATCACATTACATCTTCACAATACCTCTGTTACAGATGAGAAAACAGCATCAAGAAGGTAAGTAAATTGCTCCAGCTCATACAACTGGTAAGAGTCAGAACTGGGATTTGAACCAAAACAGACCAGACTCTTACAATTCAAATATATGTGAACCATAAATTCATTTGGAAATCTCAAGTGCTTGAGAAAAGGCACAGCTGTTAATGAGTAGGTGCCAACCACAAATATGCATTCTCAGGCTTTAACATTTAATGTAACCCCAAAATGAAGCAACTTGCCTCCAAAATTCTAAGGTCAAATTACCTGAAATATCAGTAGTCAGATGTGCTTAGAATTTTCTGATGGTCCTCGTGTGTGATAGAGGAGGAAGAAGGCGAGGTGGAGAAGAAAAGGAGGGACATGAGAAGGATTAGCTGTCACAGTATTACAGCTCTTCTGAGTCAATGGCTGCTTCCTACCAGACACAATAATTCCAGTAAGCCTCCAATGAGGCAGCAACTATTATAGCTAACGTTATTTTGTTTCACCAATTCTCTTCAACACACACTTGTTGAGCATCTACAAAGCACAGTTGCACTAAGCACTGCTGATTCAGCAGCATAAAGAAGCTCAGCAACAAGAGGGAAAAGAGATACATAAGCACACACATAGCACTCTGGCAAGTGCTGTGATGAAGGGACAGGAATGAGAGGAGCATCCAAAGCAATCTGTGTCCAAGGGAAGCCTTCCTGAGGGAGGTGATTTTTGAGCTAAGCCCTCAAGAGTGTATTGATGGATAGAAGAGGTGGACAGTAGAGTTGGGGAGCTGCCTTCAGGGCAGGGGAAATAGTTGAGCAAATGTTTAGAATCTTGGTATGAGCGAAGGCCTCCAAGCTCTGTGATGCAGAGTTCTTTTGCAACATTTGTCATGCCTCGTACTCCAGCATCTGCTGACCTTGCCCTCTATCCAAAAGCATCTGCCAAACCAGAAAGGGGTGAGTCGTGTTTAGGGTTACTCCCACTTGAACACAGTGAAGAGATATGTATATTATTTTTCTTCTTTTCTCCCTTTTCTGTCCCCTCTTGTACAACTCACTGATTTATCTTTGTACAAAAGACATACAGAAGAAAATTAATTCTGTGTAAGAAATCTGTGATTTCTATGATTGTATGCCCTTTAAAGTCCTTAAAATATCTATATTATGGAACTACAATTTGCATACTTGGTCTGCTTCCAGCACTGTTGAGTGCTGTTTAGGTTTAGCAACTATGCAATGGCTCTGTGCATCTTTCCTAAAGGATTTGTGTCTGTGGTAGAAAACTATTCTGGAGGAAATCCAAGGTGCTACTTATCAAGTGGTCTTTAGGTGCTTACATATTTTTAACAAAGAAATTCATAATATTTCTTAGTTGTGCTATTTTGCGATCTTGACCTATATGTCTATTCTTATGGAATCCTTTGTTTAAAGCTGAGAATATTAAAGTTCTGGGTAATCATTTGTTTTGAAGTTGGGCTTATTCTATCTAAAGTAACCTGAAATCTACCGACATCCGCTGAAACCAGTGGCAGAATTTTTAAATGACTAAATCTTTTAGTTTATGAGTATAATAAACATTGGTTGACTGCCTTGCTACCATCCATTTTGCTCATCCACTTGCATAAAAGTCCCCAGATCTTCATTTGGTTGTCTGTCAATGCACAGTGTACCTGGTGCATAGTTGACCCCATGTCTACCTGTAGGGATGGCCTTGACTGTTATAACCCAATCAAAGTGGCCTAATTTTCCTTGCCACCAGAAGCCCAGACTAAGACAGTAAATGTATGACGCCCCATGTCTACCTGTAGGGATGGCCTTGACTGTTATAACCCAATCAAAGTGGCCTAATTTTTCTTGCCACCAGAAGCCCAGACTAAAACAGTAAATGTATGACATTTCCCTAGGTAGAAAGATTAGTTCTGAATGGAATTATGACCCAATTTGTTCCAATAAAACAGAAAGGAGATTTTCTTGAGACTTATTAGGATAGATTTGGCTATTTGAGCTATTTACTAGTTTTGAACACAAAAAGTTAAAATGTTGATTATAGCATAGCTGAGCCTGAATATGTCAATTGGGCAGAAAAATGTCATAAACTGTCTTTGTAAATGGTAGGCATAAATTCTTACCATATAAAATTCCGGCACAGAGGGCATATGGTTTATGGTAAATCAGAGCATATGACCTCTATTAATTTAATAAAAAATATTACCTAAGGTGGAATGTGTCTCTTGGGCTATGTTTTTACAAAGCATAAAGCCCTGTTCTTGTCACAAAATGACTGGAGTAGAGTTTGCTTAAAACAGGCATTCTCTAATAAAACTAAGTAATGGTTAATATAAATGTGTTCTGAATTTGCATGCTTTTCAAATGTCAGGAATTTCTGGTGCTTCCCCCTGCCAGGAGCTCCATCACATGCCATGTGTGTTCTTTAACAGACCCAGTAGTGATGGATGGTCATGTATGTTACCCCCATGTCCAGACAGATAGAGTATTTGGGGTCCAGACTTCTTGGAGTATAAAATAAATATTTTTGTTAATTTTCACGTCCTTAAAGATATCTCACTTTTCTAAATCTCCGCTTACCAAATGGAGAGACTCTAATTTACTTACTTCTATGGTGCTGGGTTTGCCTGACTCAGGCTATAGTGTCCTCAGGCAACACCCTTGGGTCTCCTATTTGCTGCAGAGACATAGTCACCTAAAACACGTTTGAAATTCTTTGTTTCACCTTTGATTCTAAGAGCATGAATTAGCACAATGACTGGCTGGAGAACGGTGGTTGTCTTTGGCTGCGGGACCTACAGCATATTGTAAACACTTATATTCCCACTACACTGAGGGGCAGGGAAGGTCTTGCAAGCAGGGACAGTGCTGTGTTCACATTTGTAAACCTAGATCCTAGAATAGCTCCCAGCACAGAGAAGGTACTCATAAATAGCTGTCAAACCAAAGAGTAAAACCCATCTCCCAGTTAACACCAGCCCTGAGAAAAAAAATCCTCAACCGATGGTGAAGACTTCAGCAGGCTACATGGTTACCAGAAGAAGGGCACACCAAACGCCCACACCAGGAGCGGGGTGAGGCTGAGAGCCAGCGACTGGAAGATGTGCAAAGGAATTCTATAGTAGGCTCTGAGAAAGGAAGAGAGGAAGGGTTTCCATTCTCCCTGTTCTAAAAATAAAGTTACCAGAAGAAGGGCACACCAAACGCCCACACCAGGAGCGGGGTGAGGCTGAGAGCCAGCAACTGGAAGATGTGCAAAGGAATTCTATAGTAGGCTCTGAGAAAGGAAGAGAGGAAGGGTTTCCATTCTCCCTGTTCTAAAAATAAAAATAATAATAATAATAATAATGGCAGTCCTGGTAGTGGATAGGAGAGAATAAAATGCTGAGAATCCACTTCATCATTAACTTCTTGGTGACCTTTAGTTAAATCACAAATCCTCCCTTCTTTCCTATTTAATCAACCCACCACCTTCTCCAGTGACTGACAGCCTTCACTCTCGACTGGCTGAATGCTGCTCCTCACTTACAGTTTTGCCATTTATTGCTACTCTTATTTACAGTCCTTCAGTCAGCTGTGTTCCAAGACAATTTAAATTAATTTTGCAAATGAGATTTCACAAGACACTGCATATTATGCTTCAATAGGATCAAAACATATTACATTTACTGTTTATCAAATTAGCAAATTAGCTTTTGCACAGATTATAATTCATTGTTTTACCTACGCATTTCATTACTTCTCTCTCTTTTTTTCTTAATTGTACAAAGCTTCTGAATTATAACAAGTGGCTGTTGAATAATACAACATCTTCTCATGTTACAGCTCAGTAGAAATTTTTCAGACACATGCCACATGGGTAATACTGAACTGTGCAATTGTGTAGGAGTTCATTAAAGTCAAACTCTCAAAAGCAAGTCAGAAAGGAAAATCATTTTATATAATATATATATATATAGGGTTCTGGACTCAAAATCCAGGAGGAAAAAATAATAATCTTAGGCTTGTAAGAAAATTTTCCAAGGATCTTTAACTCATTTTGACATTTATGACAGCATCATGCCGAAGAGAAAACTGGTTAGTGTCTTATACAGACTCAGTAAAAATGACTAGTATCTGAAACTAAAAGGTGAAATACCAAAGCATGCAACTGTACACAACGAAGCTGGCGCTTGCTGTTCGGCCTGTCAAATTATTGTTGCCACGGAAGACTAAAAGATTAAGCTTCAAAGGGGAGGCAGGCTTCGTTGCTATGATATCTATAGTGACTCTGCTCTATGTGAGCATTTGTGGAATTTGTAGCATCGTAAATGAGGTCAACGTGTTGATCTTGGTTTGTTAGTCTCTGTGATTACATAGAGCCCTAGTTAGCCCTTGTTCTAACTCAGCAATAGATGTGATCTGTGGCCTCCAGGTAAGGGCAGAGAAACTTCCGATCTTGGCCTTGAACAACTCACTTGTAACCTAGAAAAATAAAGGTGGGTTAGGAAAGGCAGATGGCATGAGGAGCACTGGTGTTTCTCCAAGTTCTTTTTTTGTGCAGGTGTCTATTAACCTGCCAGACAACAGCGGCACAGCTGCTTCTGTTGGCACCTCTACTGCTGAGAGCCAAGTGTTGATAGGGGGTAGGATGGTGAAGGAAAACATTTTTACATATGTGATCTCTTCAGCTTTTGAAAGGTGCTTATCATCAATCTATTAACAAACGATGCCTCAAAATAACATAACTGGTAGCAAAACAAGGAGGTCTGAATCCCTAAGGAAAAACTGTGCAGGATACGCCCATACTCTCCATCTGGGAGATAGTGTGGTATGGAAGGGGACACCTCCCCACCAACTTTTTTTTTTCAAATCTTGGATTCAATTCCTATTGAAGAGAACCTGGACAACTTGCTTAAACTTCATAAGCCTCAGTTTCCCATCTGTAAAGTAGGACTTAGATTACTTGCCTTTCCATGTTGTTATGACATTTGGTTCACTGCTCAATAGATAGTTGTTGCCTTCCTCTCACACTAGGCATCACCAGTGCCAAATAATCAGCCCCTGAGAACCCTCTGTAGTGTATAGGGGAAAAGAGGTGACCACAGATTATTCTATCAACCACTTCTGTAGCAAGACAGGTTAACTGTTACCCATATTGCCTGGAGATACAGAAGTAGTTACTGTTCCTAACAAGAACATTTCTGATGAGTGTTTAACTTCTGCAAGATGAGGGTTACCCAAGTAGATGTTAAGCATGAATGTGTTATGAATCCTGGGATAGCAAGGTCCACGGGCCACTCTGTTGGCTTCCCATTTGTCCTAGTTATTAAATTATCACTTTTGGTTCCAAACTCATTCTTGAATTCTCTGCTT
This sequence comes from Galeopterus variegatus, assembly GCF_000696425.1. Taxonomy (NCBI): domain Eukaryota; kingdom Metazoa; phylum Chordata; class Mammalia; order Dermoptera; family Cynocephalidae; genus Galeopterus; species Galeopterus variegatus. The sequence goes on along the minus strand of NW_007731378.1, from coordinate 20,230 downwards.
TGCAAAGCTGGAGAGGGGACTCAGACGATCACATTTCTGTTTTGCCAGCTGGTCCCCTGTTAGACTCTGTCAGTAGGGGGAACTAGAGGAGACTGCAAGCCTGGAAAAGGAAGGAAGGCATGCTCCTTCCTGTCGGCTCCTGGTGGGTTTCCTGTGGTTTCCTTCTTACTGTTAGTGCCGCCTCAGGAACATGCATCCCTTCAGCAGCAGTTCCTGGCAACAGCTGATCAGTGTTTGGTTTTTGCAGCACTTGTAAAACCAGCTACATCATGCCTCCCTCTGCCCAGAGACAACAGCACCAGCCTAGCTGTACCCTCTCCCTGGAGATCTGGGACTCCGCAGGGTCCCTCCTCCAAGTTTCTAATTTTTAGTAATTCCAACCTTTTACATTTGTTCCTTCAGCCCTAGAGGTATCTCCACACAGTAACTATCTCCATGAGCCCCAAGTTTTCCTTTTACCCTTTTAGTTACCCCTTACAACTTTATGCCTAGTTAACCATTCTTTACAGTAAATTTTCTCTGTTCAAGTAACCAGTGTGGTTTCTGTCTCCTGACTGGACCCTGACTGATTGTATTAGTCCATTTCTGTTACTTATAACAAAATACTTGAAACAGGGTGACTTATAAAGAAAAACGACATTTACTGCTTATACTTTCTGAGGCTGGGAAGTCCAAAGTCCATCTGGTGGTGGCAACAGTGACCCAGGGGTCTCACATCACAAGATGGTAGAAGCAGAGAGAGCAGAGAGAGAAAGACAGACTCTCCTCTTCTTTTAAAGCCCTCAGAACCATGCCTCCGACCACCATTTTTAATCCATTCACTACTGCAGGGTCCTACAATCCAATCACATCCTCAAGGCTCCACCTCTCAACTACTGTAATAGGATTTCCCACCCTCTTAACAGTCACGGTGCAGTCTAAGTTTCTAATACATAAAACCTGGGGGATGAAATACAAGCATCAGTGAATTTGGGGGAGACATAATTCAATACACTGATGTACCTCTGAAATGTCATTTGGTTGAACAAATAGAGAGATGGGATGTACCAAAAGTTAATGATTCATTTCTTGGAGTGACAAGCTGAGTGATTCTGCCAAGCCATGTGGTGGCTGTGAGTCATTAGCGGTGGTGGTAGCTGAAGAAGGCCCCAGTGAAGTGTCATGACACCACTTTTAGAAAAGCCTCACAAGTCACATGAGGGTCTTCAAAAACTTCACAGAAAGCTGTGTGTTATCTTTTATTCTATTTTTCTATGAACTTTTTGAAGCATCCTTGTACAACACTTGGATTGTTCCTTTACTTGCCTGTCTTCTGGACTGAAAGTTCTGGGAGAAGAGTGATGGTGTCTGTACTGTTGATAGTTTTCTCCCCAGTGCTAATGTATATTTGTTGAATAAATGAATGAATTAAAAAAAATTAAGCACTTAGTGCAGTTTTAGGTGTATCAAATTTAACAACATGTCCAAGTATTTTCTTCTACAATGCAAGTTTGAAAATCAGGCTATAATGGAAAAGAACCCCTTCAAATATTTAAAAAGATGGACCCTCCATATTTTTTTGTCTTCAAAATCTCTGCCTTCCCTCAGTTTCCAGGCATCACTGTGATCTCTTTAGGGCCTTGGTTCTTGTAGCACTATTAATTACCTTAAAACATCATTCAACTATAGCAGCCTTGGCAATCTTATTATCTTGGAGGGACAAGGAGCAAAGATTAGTTGTTTTATCATTTAAGTAATGAGAATTTTACACTTCTCTAAAGAGATTTATGAGAGTAATTAGTCTAAGCAGGAGTTTCCAGCATTAGTGTTATTAGGTGTAATAATTAACCCTAGCAGGGTTAGTTACTGCCTAGCAACTTAACAGTCATTGAGGATGGCATAAAATTTCAGTTTCAGGCATTTGGCAATACATACAAATATATGTTACTAATAATTATTTAATAAAACACTAAATTTAATTATAAAATTATCAATATAAAACATTGTGTGTCAGCAAGTTTTATGTATCTAATCACTAGCTTACTTTTTGTGTGTTCTTAAAATACAATTATTTGTCAAAGAAATTAGAAGGCAGCATACTAGCAGAGTGCTGGTCTAGGAGTTAGATCTCAATTCTGCCATTTACTGGCTCCATGGCTCTGGGTAAGTCATTTGAGTTCCTAAATCTCAAGTTTCTTCAGCTTCAAATTGGGGAGTAGAAATAGGACCTAAGGCCCCACCCAGCCCTAGCTATCTATAACTATATGACACAAACATTACAAAAATGAGGCAGCAGGAGTTAATACCTAGGCCACCAGGCTATGAGGAGTCCTTTATCTCAAAAGAGAAGGTAAAATTAGCATTTGTGAAGTGCCTACTATGTGCTACAGTTTTTCATATGTATGATCTCAAGTGAGAGTGATACCTCTATTGTATAGATGAGGACACTCAGGAGATTTGAGGAAATTGCATAGTGGGTAAGATTTTGTATGAAACTGAATATGTTCAATACCCAGTTCCATTGCCTACTGTTCAACATTTGTAAATGGGGATAATCATAGTTTCTACCTTTCGATTGCTGGGGGGGAGGGAAATGACATTATGCATGCAAAGTTTTTAGCAAAATATCTGGCTCAGAATAAACATTCTATAAATGTTAACAATTATTATTATCATTATTGTGATTATTTTTAATGTTATAACTACAAAATGCCAGCCAGGTTTTGAAACTAGGTCATTTTGATTGTTAACACCATGTGGATTTAATTATACCATCTTCATAAACTATGAGAACTTAGAGGAGTTTCCGTTTTAATCACTATGCATTTTTCTCCCTATTATCTCCCAACTAATACTTTATGCCTTAATGCATTAACAGGCATTGAATTTATTGTTAGTTATAAAACACAAGCTATTTCTCTATGCTACTTCCTATTCCATTTGGTCAGATTCTATAAGTCATAAAACATTTCTCAAACATAATAAAGTTAGCACTTTAAAAGAGATTTTTAAATAAGTTACTGTAAATCTAAAACAGAACTCAAATTTAATTTCAGTTCTTTGGTTTAACAAAGCCCTTGGTAACACCACAGAAATCACAAGACTTAATCAGTTGGTAGGGGAAGAGTCTATTGAGTGTCTGCTGAATGTTAGGCATTGTGTTATCACTTTTAACCAATATCCAAGTCACTTAGCTTAGCCTTTCCCATTTTGGATTCCTCATCTGAACCACAAAATACAGAAAATTATTCAAGTGATTATTTTCTGTGTCTTCCCAAAGGCGATACCTAATTAGAACTATAGAAGATTTTATTTTCCAAAGATAGAGGCACCTATATATCCCATCCCACATGCTGTTATTACAGTGTGACACTCCCCCATTGAGAGATGGGGTTTACAGTTCCCTCCTCTTGAAGCTGGGTGGGTCTGTGTCTCCAGCAGAAGTGACACTATGTGACTTCCAAGGCTAAGTCATGAAAAATTCTTCAATTTTCTCCAATTCACTTTTTGGTCTTTATAAAAGCTTACTTGTGGAATCCAACCACCAATCTGTGAGGAAGCCAAGCAGCTGCAAGGAAAGATCATGTGTAGGTGTTCTGGCCACAACCCCAACTGAGATCCCATCCAACAGCCAGGATCAAGTGCCAGACATGTGAGACTTTAAGATAATTTCAGTCTCCAGCCTTTGAGCCACCCCAGCTGACTCTGAGTAGGAACAAGCTGTTTCTACTGAGTACTAGCCAAATGCAGACACACGACTGAAATATGTCCCTGTTTTAAACCACTAAGTTTTCAACTGGTTTGTGATATAGCAAAGATAACCACAAAAAGCACTGTTCGGGATGCACTGTATTACATACAATGGACACCTTAAAGTATTAGGACTTATTTTTCATTAAAAAGTAGTTGAATGAGCTTTAGACAAATAATGATTGTGATCAAACACATTCTTTTCTTCTGCAGTGGTCTTACTCTTTACATACATATTCACATAGATGTGGAGATAAAAGATATAGACTAATACTGTGTGAGAGGAAAATAAATTCTAAGATTGTTTTTAAGTTGCAAAAAAAAGTTTATAAAATGTGTATTTTTTTAAATATTAGAGACTTCCAGCATCTTGTCATCTTCTAAAGACAGAATGGTGTGATAACATGCAAGCTATCAGTAATTTAACAAATGACCCACGAGGTTCCAGTCAAGATGACAGAATCAGCGGTTCCCAGCGTCACTCTCTCCCACAAATCAACCAAATTTACAACTATAAAAATGTAACATCAGCCAAGCCGGGGCCGCTGGAGCTCAGGGGAAGAGGAGGAGAGACCTACGGAGATCATGAAGGCGGGAGAAACTACGATGAGAGAAAGAAAAAGCTGCTCTGAGCATTTCGGGCCGAGGCTGCTTTAAGACTAGAGCTGATGAGCGCAAGGAGCAGGAGCCAGCAGAAGCTGCAGCTGTGCCCTTCAGATGGAGTTACTTGGAGGCAGCAGGAGAGAAGAGGGCTTGGCGGCCCCCAGGACAGCAAGACCACTAATAGGGTTCCCGTGGACCCACGCAGGAGCAAGGAGCCAGAACAAACAGAAAAATGGGGCCATTCAGAGTCTGGTGAGTCATCTCAAGGGACAGCACCAGGCCGGTCCCATGGGAAGTGTTTGGAGACTGGCGGTGGGTGAGATGGGAACACCAGGAGAACACTGGGACACAGCAAGGACAGACAACCTTTCCCCCAATCAACACAGGACCACTCAGAGGAGACTGGTCAGGAATGCAGAATTGCATGGGGTGCAGTTTGATGAAAAAACTCAGGCCCAGATCAGAGATTCTACAGAACACAGATCCACCGGGTCTCTAGAGAGCCGGAAGTACCTATAAGGTCAACCATTAAACCCTGAACTGCACAAAAAGCCTTCCCTAGGGAAATAGCTGCAAAGTAGCAATTTAAACAACCACACAGCTCATGTATTGGTTCCCACAGGAAGTTCCCCCCGTGTTAGAAGCAAAGGACAAAAAATTAGTTCTGGCCCAGGCACACCACCAGCACCTCGGGGCCTGCCTGGGAACTGGAGGCTTGGATCTGGGGACTGGACCCCACTCCCGCTTCCAGGTAAACTGTGCCAGTGCCTCAGGGCCAGCCTGAGGACCTGAAGCATGCAGAAGGGGACCCTCCTCCCACAAACAGACACACCACGCCAGAACCTTGGGTCCTGCCCAGTGACCCAAGGCAAGGAGAAGGGGACCAGACCTCTCTCCCACAACCAGGCACACCACTCCAGTACCTCGGGGCCCACCTGGGGTCCCAAAGCATGGAGAAGGGGACCAGACCACCCTCCCACAACCAGGCACACCATGCCAGTGCCTCAGGGCCCACCTGGGGCATGGGGACGGGGATTGGACCCTCCTCCCACAACCAGGCATGACACGCCAGTGCCTCGGGGACCACCCGGAGACCTGGAGTATGGAGAAGGGGACCAGACTGCCCTCCCTCAACAAGGCACACCGTGCCAGCACCTCAGGGCCTGCCCCAGGGACCTGGGGCATGGAGAAAGGGACTGGACCCCCCTGCCCCAACCAGGCACACCAAGCCAGCTCCTTGAGTCTCACCTGGTGACCCGAGCCATGGAGAAGTGGACTGGACACACCTTCCACAACCTGGCACATGGCACCAGAGACTTGGAGCCTGCCCAGGGACCAGACACATGGAGAAGGGGACCAGACACGCCCCACAACCAGGCATACTGCCAGTGCCAAGGAGCATACCAGAAACAGCACCTCCATGTAGGTGGCCCACTGCAGTCTCCACAGTAACCATGGCTGCCGTGAAAGAGTCCAGACACCACAAGCACCATGCCAATGGTCCACCAACCACTGGAGCGCATTCACACAAGGAGAGTCACCAGCAGAGATAAGGAAAAGAAGGGGATGTCTCTTTCCACAAAGCCCATTTCAGAGTGACAGAAGCAGCATCTGCTCTATGATAATATTGGGGGACCTGATCACATCTCTCAGCATTGGACAGATCATCGAGGCAACAAGTTAACAGAGTCACCATTATTCTTTCAGATGGAGAGAAGAAATCTAGGGTAATTAGAGGGGGGAGGAGGAGGGAATGGGAGAAGGGGAGAGGTTGGACAAGGGGCATAAAGAATAATTACGATTTGTAACAATACATATGCTAGTAATACTGATTTGATCAGCATATCTCAATGTTCAACCTTCAAAATATGTGTAATTGATTTTGATTCCATAAATAAAATAAATTTAAAAAAAAACAAATGACCCACAAGATTTAGATGATCTTTGATGTGGACAGAGTCCAGTGAGAAATGTGCTTTTCTTCTAACCTGATATGATCTCCTTTTCCAACACTGCACTGTGAATTTTCAACAAACCAACCCTCTTTTAGGTATTTCCACTTACTTGTTATTTCTGTTCTTACAGAAAGAACAGCTTTAACATAGAAATTTTTTTTTTTTTTTTTTTTTTTTTTTTTTTTCTCCTTCTTTGCATTCTTATCAGCTTCAATCCTGGGCAAAATTCTTTATGCCTCTCCAAGGCCTGTGCCCCATTTTCGTATACCCTACCCCTTTTGGTGCTGTCTTCTAGGCTTTAGCACATCTCCCAAGTTCTTCATTTGTGCTTTTTCCCCAGACTGCTTACACAAGTCCAAAAGATTTTCAACCTAAATCTGCTTTCCAAGTCTTATCAATATTCCAGAACATTCTCTTTGCAGTATTTGAAATGTTTATGCTTTGTAGAGTTTCAGGGAGACTTAAGACCCATAAGGGATTCATTTTGCTCTCAGAAGGGGCTAGAAATTAGTCATTTCTCCTGGGATAAGGCCATAGTGAGGAGTTGTTTCTTTTTTCATCCAAAGCCTTTTCTTGCTGTTACCCAGTGTTCAAGTTATTATGGGTTTCCGAAGGTTCCCAGCACTCATTCAAAACTGAGTGTCACTCTTTCACATTTTTTTGCAGATAAAATGTGTGTAGTTTCTACCACATGTAACAATTCACTGGGCTCTCACAAGTTGATGTAACCAAGGAGCCAGTCACATGACACTTAGACTTTCTTCGTTTCCTTTATTGCTAGGTGATGATATTGCAAAACATATTGCAACCAGAAAGAGGAAGAGAGAAACAAAAGAAAAGCAATTATAATAATAAAAGAAAAAGAAAAGAAAGTCATACATTACCAAATTGCCTGAGCATTTGGCTGCCTCTTCAGGGGCTGGGAGAGTTTTAAAACTATTAGTGTGTCTCCATCAAGAACTATTTTGATTTTGGAATGACACGGCCAACCCAATAAAAATGATAAATCATCTGATGTTTCTTTTTAATACCCTTATCCTACCTTTTTCATTGTTTCTTGCTTCCCACACGTTCAGAGTCCCCCCATTATTATAATCCATCAAGCCTCCAAGAGGCTTATCTGATCAAAGAAATAGGGAGAAGAGGGAAAGAGGGGGTTAAATCAGCATTTAATCTCTATAACTCAGCTACGATCCAATAAAATGACATTTTTATACACAGTTGAAGAGCTAACCATAGTAACTTAAGAAACCATAGAATCTTCTGACATATTACTAAAACTCTGGGTGATAATAGAGTATGATGATGGTTAGGAAGTTTATTGGTCTTTAAATAGAAAACTGCTCTCTGAATACTGATTCTGATTGTTTCTGATTAAGTGTATCACTTAAATATGCCTAAAGGAAAAATGTTGCTATAGAGTTTTTATTATTTGCCATGATTTTATTTCCGTATGTCTTTATTTTTAATGTTTTATTAAACAATAATCTCATAAGGATTGTTGTCCAAAATGTAATTTGTAATCACTTTTAAGAGATCTAGTTGTCCTTAGTGACCTTCAGTAGGTAAATCTGCCGCCCCCTTCAAGAGGCATGTGTGTAGCTGCTTTTAGTTTGGATGTCTCAAATCAGGTAGAATTGTCTGGCGTTCCCCATCCCCAGCCTCTGATTAAAGTTACTCCATGGAAGAGAAAGAGAATGTATAATGTGGGCAATATCATCGGGAGTTGATCTATCATCCCCTACAAACAATTGGCTCTGAATAATTGATCACTACCAGACCTGAAAAACACAGTGATGAGGTTGAGTTAGGTGGGCCATTTTGAGATTAAAATGATACACTTTCTGTAAGACACCTCCTGCATAGACACCAGTTCTGTCAATTGCAGAGTACATAATTTCATCTGCCCTAATTAATTTGGTTCCAAAGGTAGATGGCACATCCCAAATGGTAATCGTCTGAACAAATTCACCAGCTGCCTTTGTTTACAGGCTGGGTACACAAAATCCGATGAAAAGGTACTAAAAAGAGCAGTAAATGGCAATCCACATGGATAATGAACTGGATTAATGTACCAATTAAAGTTTATTAAAATGAAATATTACCCTGAGACAGAACCTGGCCATGATGTAAAAGCTGAGGATCTGCTTACAAAAATTGAGCAAAGGAAATTTAAAGTCTCGAGAGGTTAAAAAGTCTATTGTGAATATGAATAGCCATGCTGAGGCAGCTGGGGTTTAAGAAGTAATCTCAGAAGAGTGAAGCATTTAGAGCAATAATAATTAAATATTTCTCATCTGGAGATAGCTTTCCTTTAGAAAAACGGTGCCAAGTTTTCTGCTGATAAAAGAGTCCCGGGGGGGTAATGTTTTGTTCTTACCATGAGAAAGAAACTTGTAAATTAAAGTACCTCACCTGAAATACAAAAAGCAAAGAAAAATTGTAGTGGAAAAGGGAAGGCAGATGATGTATAAATTATTTTATAAATGTAAAATGCATTGAGAGGTGAGGGAAGGCTTGCAGCAAAGTTAATAAACCTCATTCTTAGGAGGCAAATCCCATTATATAGATTATACCCAAAACTAAGTGTAACCAGCTCTCTGAATTCTTCTGTTACTTTTAATTTAGATTTCAGGGGTGGAAGGAAAGTACTCTACAGAGAACAGCAGACAAATATCCCCAAGTTGTACTATTTCAAATTTGTCAGAGTTTCATTATGAAATGTTCTTCTCTGCTCGAGGTTATTGTCATTCTATCCGGCTTGTTATCAGTGATATAAAAACATGAAGCAGTTTTATTTTTCTCTACTCATCATCCCCACTAAGGCTGTGTTGAATCCCTCTTCCTGGCTTGGTGGTAGCTCTTCCAATACCTTATGTAGAAAACATTGACTTTCAAATTCTTTTAGGTCTAATTTAAAACTTCATTGATTCAAACCTTCCCCCACTTGGCCAGATTTGTAGTTTGAGAGACCTGACCTGGTAACAGGGTAGGGTCTGGTTTTTGGTTCCTACTTTCTCATCCCTACCTTGAAGCAGAGAAAGGATTTTGTTCTGCATCTGGAATAGCTCTGTCACCACCTCTTATGGAATTTTTTCAAGTTTTCAACTCTAGCTGCTCATGAGCACTATCAAAGACCTTCTAAAAAAATATTCATACCAGGGCTCCTCCCCAGTCTCATGCAGGTGAAAAGCAGGTCGCCATTATTTCAAAAGCTACTGATATTGTCCTCTCTGCTAGTTTTGACCAGTTCTCACGGTAGCACTGACTGGTGACAGGGTTCAGGACATACCGCTCCAGAATATAGGACCTTGGCATTTGAGAAAACAGCAGAAGCAGGAAGGTCTCTATGACTCCTCCCACTCTTCTTCCCTGCTGCAGGCCATGAAAGAACTCTCTGACCTTCCTTTAAAGTAGGTCATAAGACTCTCATTCCAGAGGAGGCCTCCCTGTACTTGGAAAAAAAGGAAATGAAGAAACAGAGATGCCAAGAAAAATCTGAACAAACAGGCCTTACTAAATTCCCCTCAGTTTATTACCATTAGATGATACCCTCTTTTGCCCTCCAATTATACTTCTGTATGACTGTCCACAAAAATGTACAAGTTTCCCTGTTCCTTTGGGTCTTCAATTCTGAAGGCTTTCATGTCGTGTAAAACTTACATTAAATAAATATGTTATGTTTTTCTCTTGTTAATCTATCTTTTGATGTGGCAGTCTCAGCCATGAACCTAGTGATAGGTGAGGAGAATCTTTTCTCCCTTACACTGGCCATTGCTGTCCTCTAGGCTGCAGGCAACCCAATGGTGTGGCTGGGGATGGGGTGTATATTTGGAAAGAGTCCCTTCAGCTGACCTCCCCATTATATAGAGAGAAATGAAAGATTTGGTTCTAGCTTGAACTGTTCTAAACCTCCTAATTCCCTCTCCTGATGCCTCTAGAGTGCAATCATTGGCCTTTGGCTGCTGCAGTCTCCTTGCCCTAAGGCCAGCTCTCTTGGATGGGTAATTGGCCAAACTGCTCTTCTGTAGCTATCCTGAATACACACAAAATGATGAATGGGTGAGCACATAGCCCACTGATGCCCTTTCTCTCTGCTCTGCCAACCTTCTCTAAGTCTCTTTTCCTCTGCTTAAATAGGAGCAAGATGCATATTAGAATAGCCTCTGTATAAGCAGATGAACCACTGATGAGATGCCATGCTCTGCTTTTGGAGCACCCAATCTTTACAACTGGTTCAGTCGATGTCACCTTCAATTGGATAGAAGTGGCATGGTATGTTCATGCCATTCTTATTCCAAACCCTAATATCTTTTCACTAGGCATGAATGGAAGTAAAATAAAAATGAGAACACAGAGCACAGAAGGAAAATATTGGGAATGTTTAGGTTAGCAATCCCACCACAGAAGCCAGCTCCAGCCACATCCTTGCCATGTTATAATCTGAAGGCATTAACATTTCTCATTCATTTGCCTTGAACAATTTCATTCTCTGTGTTGAATGAAAGCATGGACCCAAGCAATATTTTTCAAGCATAGGACCAATAGTTAATTTAGGCTTGATAAAAAAGTAGGAATAAAAATTGACTGCCTACCCAGTTACAGAATACCTGATAAAGTAAGAAATGGCATAGTTCCCTGTGCAAATGTGCAGGTAGTATAATGGGCATGTCCTTTGGAGGAACTTTAATATGTATGATAATTTGTGAAGCTTCACAAAACCATTAATCAAGTACAATGTCACAGTGACAGGTTCATTCGAATTTGTTTTAAGATAGAAGAAAATTTCAATAAGTTGATTATGAGAAGTTTCATTTACACTGGGAGAAAAATTTCACTGGAGCAGTGTGGCATGGAATTCTAAAATGTGTCCTAATATACAGACCTGGAGGGAATTCCAATCAACATCTCCTCAGGGAAACAGCAATGCTTTTAACTCATGCAGCCAGTAGAAGGCCTCATGAGTAGGTGATGTGGGTTGAACTGTGTCTCCCAAATTTTGTATTAGAAACTTAATCCCCACTGTGACAGTGGTAAGAGGGTGGGAAATCCTATTACAGTAATTGAAAGGTGGAGCTTTAAAGAGATGATTAGATTGTGAAGACCATGCCTCAGTTAATGGATTAATCCACTGATGGTTTTATGGTGGTCACGGACATGGTTCTGATGGCTTTAAAAGGAGAGCAAGTGAGAGAGTTAGTGAAGACCATGCCTCAGTTAATGGATTAATCCACTGATGGTTTTATGGTGGTCACGGACATCGTTCTGATGGCTTTAAAAGGAGAGCAAGTGAGAGAGTTAGCTCTCTCTGCTCCTGCCGTGTTCGTCATGTGATACCTCATGTCACTACAGAGCCACCACCACCAAGACCCTCACCAGGTGTGTTCCCCAGACTTTGGACTTCCAGCCTCTCAAACTGTAAGAAATAAATTCTGTTTATTTATAAATTACGCAGTTTCATGTATTTCTGTTATAGGCAATAGAAATGGACTAATACAGAAGGTTTTCTATGAGATTTCAATGAGAAGTGGGAAATTTCACTGTAGGGATAACACAGATGTAAGCAATCAAAAATTTATCTTTAAGAAATAGGTATTGAAACTATACATAGAATTTCATAAATTAGAATAATTTCTTTTTTAAAAAGTTAGTGAGAGCACTTCTCCCAGTAATGGTAGGCTAGACTATTCAGATCAACTCTGCCACAAAAAACCAGAAGATACAGAGAACGGTATTTAAGAATTCTTGGCACATTGAGAACAATGAAGCAGACAAAAATGACAGTGACAAGGTTAGGGAAAAGAAGCCTGTAACTGAGGCTGCTTTCCCCACAGGGGTGCCTGTCAGTTCTGGAGGAAATGGCTGAGAAACAACAATACTTGTGATAGTCAAACAGGGCATGGGGTGAATTTGGAGTTCAGGCCCACCAGACAGGAAGGATCCCATTAATTCCTCAGGCTTTAGACTGGGACCAGAAGGCCTACACCAATGAATAAGGGAAAACCTTAGGTCCCTGTTGTGATGGAAGCCTAGATTTGAATAATTTCGAAGTCTTGAAATTATATTAAAGTGATACCAAGTTTACATCTATCCCCAGTTACCTGACCATAGCTATTGTAAATCCTGTATCAAGGAAGATGATATTACCTAGATCCTCAAATTATTTTTATAAATTTTCACGCATAATGTATAATATATTATCAAATATCAAATCCCAAGGCAAGATACTATAAACAAAACCCAAAAGAAATAATAAACAGCAGAAACACTTCGGGGGCTCTAACTTGTAGTTACTGAGGACCAACTATGCTTACTATGTTCAAGGAAATGAAGAAAAATTGACAATGGGGGCAGCAAATGAGGGATTATTAAAAAGAATTAAATGAAAAGTTTGAAAATAAAAAAAGTGCAGTATATAAAATTTAGAACACAATGGATGGGTTTAAAAGAATACTAGACATGGCTGAATAGAGTTGATGAAGAGAAATAGAATAGAGATTTAAAGAACAGATAAATATCCCAAATAAAGCACAGAAAGATCAATGAATGAAAATGCAGACAAGAACATAAGAGATGTAGGAGATGGAACAAAAAAGGTGGTGAAAGAGAATTAAAACCATAACAGGGCTCGTAAGGTCAGGGGTTCAGATGCCCTTTCCAGCCAGCCACAAAAACAAAAACAAACAAAAAAACATAGCAACCAAAAGATATGTAAAACTTTTTTTCTCTAACTGGATGTAAAGTAAGGCAAATCATAACTAAAGCCAAAATGTTTCATTATTTTAGTTATACTAAGCTTCCATTTATATCGTCAGAGCTAGGGCACTTATACTAAGCTTCCATTTATATTGTCAGAGCTAGGGCACTGACCCTTCAAACCCATTGTACAGACTGGGTCCCCAGACCCCTCACATGCAGGTCCATGCTAGGAAATTGGGAAAGATCCCCAGAGCTGTTGGCAGATGATATGAGCTCAGTCCTCAGCAGCAGCTTACAGGTCCAGTAGCTTACAGGTCCAGCGGTGGTGGTGGCCTCAGGGAGGGTCCTGGGAGCACTAGCAGCAGCAGTAGCAGTAGTAGTAGTAGTAGTAGTAGTAGTAGTAGTAGTAGTAGTAGTAGTAGTAGTAGTGGCCTCCCCATGGCCCCACTTGGGGGCATCCCGGAGGTGGGGGTCACCATGGATCAGAGCCACTCATCCTTTATATTTAAGCCCATAACCCGGGTCACCTGGGTGCACATGCGCAATTACACTAGAGGATAATCAAGGAACACCTGAGTGCACGTCCCTATTTACATCAAATGCTCGGCAAGATTCTGAATATCTGAGGGGCCCTGACCATTTTCCTATATTTTCCCAACACTGTAATGAATCAATTATAAAAAGCCATATTTGAGAGAATCAGGGAAAGCAATAGAGGACACAAAGAAATTGTTGATTCTGTTTTGTTAGATATGAGAAGGGCATCAGGGTTAAGTTAGAAAATGACTCTGCTTTTGGATATGCATTATAAAGTACTCAGCGGTAAAATGTCATGGGACAAAAACTACAAAATAGGAAGGATGAAGTAAATGTGGCCTAAACTTGGTCTTGGTAATTGTTGAATCTGGATTTTGGATTATGAGGTTTCGTTATATTCTTCCTTGATATATGTTTGAAAAGTTTCACAGTACATTTTAAGTGAATATATTTCCTGGAAGTAGAACCTCAGAGTGTTATAATAATTAGATATCCTTTCAGGCATGCATTCTTGCTGCAGAACTTGCACACCCTATAGGTCAGGCTCTATTCTAGGGTACAGTGGTCAATGAGACTGACCCAGGCCTTTGGCCTCACAAGCTTACAGTTTTGTGAGAAGTGAAGGTGAGTGGAGAGGCAGGAGAGAGTATAAAGATTATATAGAGAAAACATAGGAAAATGGTCAGGGCTCCCTCACGTGTTTGGAATCTTGCTGAGCATTTGATATAACTATGTAACTCTGCATGTGCACCCAGGTGTTCCTTGGGTATTGTCTTTGGATGCACGTGGGCACCCAGGTGTTCCTGGGTTGTCTGACTCACACTCAGGTGTCCTGGGTTATTGGGCTTGAGTATAAAGGATGAATAGCTCTGATCCACAGTGCCCCCCACCCCTGGGATGCTGCAGGGGGCTCACAGGGAGGCTGCTACTACTGCTGGAGGTTGCTGCTGCTGGAGGCTGCTGCTGCTGGAGGCTGCTGCTGCTGGAGGCTGCTGGTGCAAGCTGATGCTGCCAGGGCCCCAGGGACCCTCTGAGAGGCCACTGCCACTGATGCTGAAGGCTGCTGTAAGCTGCTGCTGAGGAAGCTGAGGACTGAGCTCATGTCATCTGCCAGTGGCTCCCAGGGTCTTTCCCAATTACCTAGCTCATGGACCTGCATGTGAGGCATCTGGTAACCCAGCCAGGCATGTGAGGGGTCTGGTGACCCAGGCTGGCACGTGAGAGTTCTGTGACCCAGTCTGTATATGAAGGGTCTGTGGGACGTAGCCCTAACCATACAATTGGCTACGCTGGCAGGATTCCAACAATTGCCCTAGCAAGACACACACACAAACACATATGCATGTCTCTCAGTGGACCTCAGTTTTAGCTACTCTGAAAGAAAAACTATATCTTTGAAGTCAACCTTTTGGGGTTATCAACATGAATTTTGCATATTCTAGATGGTTTACACTTTGAATACGCATTTCCTGAATACACATTTCACCTTGAGATGTAATCTACCTAACCAGTTACACATGATGTGGTAACAAACCAATCAACACAAGCTGTATTTGCTCTACACAGTTTTAATCCTAATGACAATCCCATGGTAAAAGCACTGATATCCCCATTTTACAGATGAGGAAACAGTTCAGGAAGATTAAACAACTTGTCCAAAGTAATGCCCTGAGATTTTTGTGAACGATATCAGTTATTTACCTTAACCCCCACCATCAACACCCATCCAAGTGTATCCCGTCAGCATAGAGTCATACTTGAAATGGCAGCTGAAACAGAAATTGGGTTTGTAGTTCCCAGTATTAGATACAGGGATATGATAAGGGCTGGTATTCTTAGCTAGTTGAAGACCAACTCTTGCAACATGTCTGGAAGTGCTGGTTGAAATAGAATGTCACCATGATCAGGCACAAGGCAGCTTAAAAGAACTATACTGAGCATGTTAACAACTTCTACTCAATTCATGTTAATCTTCCTCATAAAATATGCCCTGTGACTTCATAATCTAATTT
Source organism: Galeopterus variegatus (assembly GCF_000696425.1). Lineage (NCBI taxonomy): Eukaryota > Metazoa > Chordata > Mammalia > Dermoptera > Cynocephalidae > Galeopterus > Galeopterus variegatus. Next base: position 4,695 of record NW_007731378.1, on the reverse strand, counting down.
TTAAGGAATTGTATGTGAGAATATCACCCTTCCCTTCTATCTCAGCTTGGGCCATCCCTTATGTCCACTGGACCTTGATTAAACTGGAATCTCCAGTGTGGTCCCTGAATGTGTGGAATACCATCCCAGATACATAGACAGCCAGTTCCCAGGAATGGCAACAATGATTATGTGGTTTAAATAAACACAGCAACAGCAGTTCCAACACAGTCTATTCCCACGGTGAAAGCAATTTAGCATCCCTGTTCAGGCATCTCCTGCTCTCCATCAATTACCACATCAGCAAGAATCACGCATTCCAACTGAGCCACCTGGATAATTACAGAAGGCCTCTATGCTTGCTTAACCCAGACAACTGCTAAGAAAGATAGGGCTGAAAAAGTTCCACTGCAGCAAAACAGACTTAGTCCTATTTTTCTTTAGAAGCCTAATTCTGGTGCAGTGAAGCCAGGAATAAGCGGCATTTAAAATGCAGGAGAACAGGGCCGGCCCGGTGGCGCACTGGATAGTGCGCCGCTTAGTGCGCCGCTTGGGAAGCGCGGCAGCGCTCCCGTCCGAGGGTTCGGATCCCACGTACAGACCGGCTCCCGCTCACTGGCTGAGCGAGGCGCGGGAGCAACGCCGAGGCTTGCGATCCCGTCGCGGGTCCCCGGTCCGGTACGGGGGCAACACTGAGGGTTGCAATCCGTTGCCGGACACGGAAAAAGACAAAAAAAAAGACAAAAAAAAATAAATAAATAAAATAAAATGCAGGAGAACATTCTTCAAATCAGAATTGTTAGTGATATGCTACACCAACAGTAGATTCCACTTCAGGGTGAAGCTAGAATATTCTTTATCAATAAAGTAATAGTGTCAAGCAGTTAACATTTATTAAATGCTTACTGCATGATATAGTTTGGATATGTTTGTCCCTCCAAAGCTTATGTTGAAATCTGATCCCTAATGTGGCAGTATCGGGAGGCGTTTTGGGTCATGGGAGTGGATCTCTCATGAATAGATTAATGCCCTCTTGGAGGAGCAGCACTGAGTTCTCCTTCTATTAGTTCCCACGAGAACCGGCTGTTAAAACGAGCCTAGTACCTCCCCTCTCCTCTCTCTCTTGCTTCTTCTCGCCATGTGATAGGCTTGTACCTGCCGGCTGCCCTGCCACTTTCCACCATGAGAAGCGGCAGCCTGAGACCTGCACCAGATGCAGCTGCCCCAGAATCCAAATAAACCTCTGTTCTTTATAAATTACCCAGTCTCAGGTATTCTGTTATAGCAACAC
>NW_007731378.1:1648-2795 GCF_000696425.1 Galeopterus variegatus | reverse complement strand
TAAAGAAGGCCCTCACCATAAGTGTTCCCTGGACTTTGGACTTCCCAGCCTCCAAAACTGTAAGCAACAAATTTTCTTTTTTTATAAATTATGCAGTTCCAGGTATTTTGTAACAGCAACAGAAATGGACTAATACAATGAGTCAGAAGTGCCAGGAGAGTTGCCAGGTGTCTGTTCTCCCACAGCCCCTTCCAGAGGCCAAAAGAGGTAGGAGTAAGGTTTCTCCACACACCTCTCTTTTTTACAGGAAAGTCTTTTCCAGAGGTGTCTCGGAGGGTTCTCTTGTTGCCTAGTTGGCCAGAGTGTAGTCACAGCCCATACTTAAACTAATGACTGTTGACGATCATGACTTTCCTGTGGACTGGCTTCGTCTTATCAAAATTTATCACCCTGGGGCTGGGGAGAGGACCCATGAAACACATGGATTCCTAATACCAGAAGCAAACTGAAGTCTAGTACCATGGCTGTTCACAGTAACAGGAAGCAGAAAGAGATACTGGATATTCAACAATAGTTTACCACCTTCAACTCCTTTGGCTCCCCAGTAAACATACATGCCATTCATTGTGTGTGTGCTAAAATACCAGCCTCACTTAAATCACATTCACTCTTCCCTTTCCTCTGGGGAGCATCTGGCTCCAGGTCCTGGACATCTGGGTGATGTAGAGTTTTCTTCATTTATTCCATATGTGCAGCCCTGTGGCTGAAGACAAGTTGTCTACCCACAACNAAACCTCTGTTCTTTATAAATTACCCAGTCTCAGGTATTCTGTTATAGCAACACAAAAATAAGACTAATACACTGCATGTACATTATCTGATGCCTCACAGCAATCTTATCAAGTAGCTTTTTTTTATATCTTCATTTTTACAGACCAAGAAACTGAGGCTTAAGAAGGTTAAGTAACTTATTTAAGTTACTGGGTGGCTGAGCCTGGCTTCACATTCAAGTGTTTTATTTGACTCAAGAACCTGAGTGCTAAACAGATATGTTATACAGGCCCTACATGTGGTATTTAGGGAAGACCTTGCCTCTATCACTCATTTAGGATGTGTAAATGCTGAAAGTAACAGGAAACCCAGTTAGCAGCTTAAACACCAGGAATTCATCATCTCACTTCACAGGCAGTCGGGTTTAAGGCATATC
>NW_007731378.1:0-1391 GCF_000696425.1 Galeopterus variegatus | reverse complement strand
TTTTCTTCATTTATTCCATATGTGCAGCCCTGTGGCTGAAGACAAGTTGTCTACCCACAACATGAATATACATTGAGAAACAGATGAAGATAACTGCCATGATAATTTACATTTGGACAGGGACAGAATGAGAAACAATACAGAGCCCCTGGTGCATCCTCATCCCTACCCATCTGGACAAGAGTCCCAAGGACTCTATGCCCAGGCAGTGCAGCCGCCTATGAGGACAACCAAACTGGAAGCCAAGGTTCTGCCCTTTGAGAGGATGGTGCTTGCGCACAGTCCTCTGAACACCTGGTTCTGCCCTCTGGGGAAATCCTCCTTGTCCCCTGTCCTCCATAAACCTGGTTCTGCTCTCTGGGCAGCTCATCCTCCCTGACTGCATCCAAGAAGAGCAATGTAAAGCAGCTTTCCTGCAACGTGCACACATGTGGATCCCCACTTTACGTCGGTGCTGGTATAGAGGCTGCAATTCACCAATCAAGCATTCATAAGCTGTTCTCGGCCTGGATCAGTGTTTCTTTCACATTGCAGTAATCACACAGACTTGGCAGACAGTCTATTTACTTCCAGTCAATTTCATGGGTTAGTAACCACAGCTAAAATTTGTGATTGGACATGGTCGCTAATTCTAAAATTTTTGTTCCTCATCCACTGTCTGTCCCATGACCTCTGTATCCTGACCTTTCCCTCTCCATTGGTTTGATGGCCCCTACCTTAACACCTTTGAAAGGTGTGGACTATGTTAGGAAAGCACCCGTCTTTACTCAGTCTTTGCAGATAGACTTGCTTTTCTTTCACCTAGAAGTAATTAATAAGGGGCGTATTTGCAAAAGGCCTGAGGCACCAAACTTATTAATTTTATCTTCGGATTAATTTCCTGTTTTCCTGCTGCTTCATAAACTGGCTTTAGCTTGGGGGTAANATCTTCGGATTAATTTCCTGTTTTCCTGCTGCTTCATAAACTGGCTTTAGCTTGGGGGTAAAAGAGGGGATAGAAACCAACTTTTCACTCTCTCAATCTGCTGGAGCTCGGATATACTCTTCTTTCCTGTCCGTGAACATGAGAGCTCAAGACTCTTCAGCTTTTGGGTTCCAGAACCTACACCAAGGACACCATCAGCTTCCCTGGTTTTGAGGCGTTTGGACTTGGGCTGAGCATCCAGTTTATAGATGGCCTATTGTGGAACTTTTCTTCATAGTCACAATGCTGCATTCGAAGTATCCTAAACAGCAAGAGTTCAGATGACCTTCTGCCTTCACCTGGAGCAGAAAATAATCCAGTCTCACACCTCCACTGCTGCCAAAGTTCTTCTTGAAAATAAGACAACCAGGGGGAGCAAGATGGCGACGGGTCTGGAGTGAGCGTGCCAGAGGACAGAGAGAGCCTG
>NW_007731377.1:114085-159881 GCF_000696425.1 Galeopterus variegatus | reverse complement strand
GCATGACAGTCCCTAGACTGGATACTAAATATGCAATAGCTTGGACAAGCAATATATATATTTTTTTTCCTTTTTGTCTTTTTTACTGGCCGGTAATGGAATTGCAACACTCGGTGTCGCGCCCGCACCAGGGACCGGCAACGGTATCGCAACCCTCAGTGTCGCGTCCGCACTGCGCTCAGCCAGTGAGCAGGAACCGGTCACCACATGGAATCCGAACCCTTGGCGAGAGCACCGCCGCGCTCGCAAGCGGAGCACTCTCCAGTGTGCCACCGGGCCGGCCCCTGGACAAGCAATATTAATCAGGAAAATTGTTTGGTTGTTTGATATTTGCCTTATTTTCCATATTGCTTTTGAATCATTTATTTTATTGGTTCTTTCTGGTTCTCACCTTTCATATACTTGGTGTTTTCTTTCAAAGTTGCTAGCTGCAATGAAGCAATTGAAGTTACTGAGGCTTTCCATTCCCATTCTCCAACACACACACATACTCTCTCACACACACGCACACACACTCACAAATAATAATTTTTCATCATGCCACAGCATTAAACAAATGTGGAAATGTGAACCTAAGCATGTCACAGCATTAACTTTTTGTAGGAAAGGGAGCCTGAGCTATTTTATTGGTTGATCTGATTGATTCTCCTAAAGAATGTAGGTGTTAATTAAGGCCAAAGTGCTATGATGTTATAACTTCAGAACTACATGTTTATAAATATAAATTAACCAGAAAATGCAGTTTGTCCAAAGTTCACTCTTCCATTTTTATCAACAGCATATTTGGAAGTTATATAGCTCCACTGCTCCAGATATAGGCTTTGTCTTCTGCTGTCAGATTGTATATCTGCATATGCATTTATTTGGTTTGATGAACTTAATTATATGTGTGTGAATAAAATTGTGAGCCAATTTTATCAATTTATTTCCAACTTTTTCATTTGAATTAGCAGCAAATTATGGTCTAAGGGTTGATTCAACCATGATTTCATGGTCTAACCCAGATAAACAAGGGCAAACCTCAGGGGACCTCTCAGTGGTAAAGCAATTTTAATTAGTAAATGATCCTGGAGCTGCGCATTCAAGACAAACTATTACTCAGCAAACAATATTCCTGCTGCCAGTCTGAGTTCTCATTCACAGCTTGTGAAAAGGCAGGAAGCTTTGGGGAAGAGCCAGCGAGGGGTAATGAGAAGTGTCACTTAAAGTTAGTTCCTGGAAGTAAAGATTAAAGTGAAGGACACTTGTCCTCCTAGCACTAGAACTCATATCAAAGTGTCAGGTTTCAGAGTTATCTCAATTCTGCAGTTCCAGAAAGGGAAAGGAAAATACTCAGTTAACTTTCTATAAGAAATAAGATTCGTCATCTTGAAATTCATAGTCATTAAAAGAAATAGGAAAGATTGGCATTATTATGGCCTATAGCAAAACCAGCATGTCAACAAATCATAATCTGTATCATAAGAAAAAAGAAAAAAAAAAAAAAAAAGCAAAGATTCATACATGGATTTGATTTTTTACTATTTTGTTTATAAATATCAAATTGTTAAATTTTGGTTTTCTTTTTGTTGATATCCTCACTTCTATTTTCAAGAATTATTTTCTTTTCATGTCCTTTATGAATTATGGTTTAGATTTCAATTATTTTTAATAAACTACTAATAGAATATAGTGAATAATAAATTGTTAGGTGTATTTTCAGAAAGCATCACTAAAATATTTGTATTGTGCAGCTTTAAAACTACTGCTCTCCTTATAGATGGAAAACTACTGCTTCCCTTATAAATGGAAAATTAAAGAAAAATGTCAACCAAAAAACTTTTGCTTTTTGTTTCAAAGAAGTTTTACATGCAAATGTATTGGGTACTTGAAGTCAGACATATAAGTAGATTGTTCACTATAATAAGTTGGATAGGTCAGTAATCAGCATCTGAACTCTTCTTTCATATTCTCAGACCACCTCATCCAAATGCAGCCTCATTACTCAAACCATGGAGTCATTAATTTTAAGGCCAATGATAACAAAAAGAGAAACTCAAGGTAGAAAGGTGCAAAGAAATAAAGACCTCAGCTCCATGAACTGCAAGTAGCCAGGACAGCTCTTCTGCAGGCAAATGAGAACTGGTGCTGAGTGAGGCACTGAGATAAAATAAATGCACTCACTTTTCCAAGGAAATCTTACTAGGCTGGGAGGTTTCTCTTCCTCTGATATTCTTTTATTTCTCAAGCCACGGCGAGTTATGATTCCCTTTCCTGTGTGGTGTTTGCTGTGTTATCATTTTCATCTCTCTAAAAAAGCTGGAGAGAGAAAGAGAATGAGAGAAAGGGAGAGAGAGAGAAATTAATCTTAGGCATTCATTTATCTGGCTCCTAATGTTAAAAGATTTAATTACTTACCACTTTTCAGGTGGTGAAGCTGACAATCTGCCAACAGTTTATAGTCTTGTTTCAGCACCAGGCAAAGCGATGGCATCTTCAATAGTGTCATTATCAACTCTGTAGTTATTTGTTAAACTTTATTCTTTCCGGCCACTCATTCATTCACTAGTCCTAGGTAAAAATAAACCTCATGCCTGTGTGACCTTGGGCAATTCCCTTCCTATCTTTGAGTTTCCATTTCTTTATATGTGAGATGAGAAGGCTGGAAATAATGATTCCCAGGAGTCCTTTTACCTTTGAAATAAAATGGAAAACAAGAGACCCTGAAGACAAGGGGGATTAATTTGGTGGTCAAATCAAGCTGGGTCTACTCTCAGTCTGCCTGGGGCCTCCGCATCACGCAGGTCTTGGCAGTGGATTTACAGAAGACTCTCAGCACAAGGGCCCTGGGCTCTCACCTTTGGAAAATGGTGCAATTTAATGGTAATGCAATTACAGATGTGCTGAGATTGAAACAGCCCATCTTATCTCAAACTCATCTTCCCCACCAAGTATCAGGGCAGGTGCTGATCCCTAATAGCTGCTGAAATGAATTCACCAGGCAGCTGGGGGCTCCTAGAGAAGAGAGCTGTGTGCAAAGAAAAAGAGGATGGGAGGGTGAAGAGAGATGGAGAGAGGGAGGAAGGGAGCAATGAAGGAATGAGAGAAAGGGAGAGAGAGAGAAATTAATCTTAGGCATTCATTTATCTGGCTCCTAATGTTAAAAGATTTAATTACTTACCACTTTTCAGGTGGTGAAGCTGACAATCTGCCAACAGTTTATAGTCTTGTTTCAGCACCAGGCAAAGCGATGGCATCTTCAATAGTGTCATTATCAACTCTGTAGTTATTTGTTAAACTTTATTCTTTCCGGCCACTCATTCATTCACTAGTCCTAGGTAAAAATAAACGAAAACACACACACAAACATACACACACCAAAACAGCCCACCTTTGCAATAAAAGTCACCCCAAGTTTTTAATGATTCAATGGGTGAAGTTAAGTTGAGAATAGGAGAATATACAGAGAAAGAAGAGATTTGGGCAGGCTCAAGGAAGGCAATGGAGTGGGGGGACGGGGGGCGGTTGGGGCAACAATAGAAAAGAGATGCTTTAAAAGTCTTTCAGAGAAAATGTAGCAGGATGCATGTGCTTTAAAATTGGAGAAGAAAATTAAAACCTGCTAAAGAATAAGCAACCCCCCTTTTCTCTGCTTCTTCTGCCAAACACAAAAATATATATACCCTAAATGGAGGGCGAAACCACATTAAACTGCATCTGGTTTCAAATGTTCCAAAGCCTGTTTTTGCATAGTTATTTTTCTACAAGTCATTCTAACTTGGAGCAGTGGTCCTCCCCAAGGATGTAAAATGTAAAGATTTATTATTGTGTCTAATGAATCTGATGATGTTTCACCTCTTTTTGGAAGACTAGTGCATGCACAAAATAAGCCTTTGAGACTGAAATTCTATGACTTAGTCAATACTTGTTAAGCGCTGTTCTAAGGCTAGGAATATATTTGACAGTAAAACAAACATGACCCTGTCTACATGGTGCTTATGAAATAGTGGAAGAATTTATCATCGCGTGGGCCATTTAATATATTTTTGTTATTTTGTTTTTAAATTTAGTCACTTTCCCCGTCATTGGTAGTAATTTATGTTTTATTTGTTGTTGTTGTGTTGTGTTTTGCTTTGTTTTGCACATGGAGAGAGTGCATGCAGATAACAAGCAAGGAATTTAATCCTGATAATTACACTTACAACACTTACAAAATATGACCTGTGGCAAGCTGCTTACTGTATCTCTTTAAGTCTATTTCCTCCTTTGCACAAAGAGAATACTAATTCTTGTTAGAATTTGATAAATATGATCTTAAATATAAAAGTCCTAATATAGTGACCAGAAAATAATAAATGCTCAAAAAATGTTAGTTTCAATCTTTTCCTCCTCTTGGATATCGACGTAGTATTTCACCAGATCAGAGAAGTCATAGATTGCAAATTATAGAGTACCATTATTTTATGTACTATTAAGAAAGTAATTCTGACAATTAAATTACACCTTAATACTTTCTTAGCACACTGATCATATGGCACATTCGGAATCTAGAATGTATGTGTACTTTTTAAAAAAAAAAAAACATTACAAATATACAAATGGATATCTAAATTGTGTTTATGAGACATAATAATTTTGGTATTTTAAATTGAAAATAACTCATATTAATAGTATAGAGAAAAGATAATATTGGTTACTATATGTACACACATTCATGCATGTACTGAGAAAGGACATGGAAATAAAAAGTAAATTAACCAATAAATAATCATGACTAAACATTATCCTTAAGAATTGCTTATTCTATAGTTTAAGCAATGGTCTGGAATAAATGAATGAATATTGTTTAAAAATGGAAGGTACCTCTTAAGCTAAAAAAAAGAAAATGTGTTTTTATTCCAACTTGAGAAATTAGAATAGATATAATAAATACTTGGAAATTACACACATCTCAAAGCAATAGTGTTTCTTACTGTATTCAACATTTTTTTAAGTGAGAAAAGCTTTATTTCTAACCATATTGACTGACACTGGCATCATTTAAACAACTTATCCAATGAGTTGTTTCCCAAAACGAATATGATTATAGATAACATGAGAAACCTCGAACGAATATGATTATAGATAACATGAGAAACTCAACACAAAAAAAGCGAACAACCAAAATCTAGCAAAAGCAAGGTTTTCTTTATAGGTTTTTCTCCTTGGTATCCATTTAAGATCCCTGGGGATACAAAAATCGGTGGATGCTCACGTCCCTGATGGCGTAGTATTTGCATATAACCTACGCACATCCTCGTGCACTGGTTTTTTATTTGTATTACTTTTTATTGTTGTATTGTTATTTTTATTGTTTTTTTCTCAAAATATTTTCCATCCACAATTGGTAGAATACATGAATGCAGAACCCATGAATACAGACGGCTGACTGTAGATTTCTTTGATGTGGAGCCTCTGAAAGATTAAGCATTAAGCTTATAAAACATCAGGATAGATAATTCATGTTAGTGGTGATATTTCACACTCACAGACATTTCCGGAAATTTGGGATGCCTTTTACTGCTCCATTGGCAGGAGAAGTTATTTTTGCATCTACTTCCATGCGTTCTTAGAATAAAATTCATACACACGCACACACACATCATTCAGATCTACCAAATTCCAAAAAACGAGTTCAATACTGGATTTCAAATGTTGTAAAATGCTGCACAGAGAATGAGAATTTTTTTTCAAGTCACTTTTGGAGTAGGAAATAGCTTAGATATTAATCTTGCAAGAGCCATCCTTCTGATGAAATCTGGGCCACCAAGGGGGGCTCCTTGCCTGCCATTCTCTTTGTTCTACCCCATTTGGCATCCTTCCTGAAATGCTTGAGATCATAGCAATGTGAGAGTCCCATTTGATTAAGTGACTTTGTGCACAGGTGGCCAGATGCCAGGTGCCTTTCTTTTATTTGTATTAGCCCTTCTAGAAACAGCAGATGCTGTGATGACTTGGTGAGAGCTGTTTATGTAGGAGAGGCGAAGGGAGAGCTCACTGGAGGCCAAAGTGATGCATACAAAGGAGCTGAGGCTTCCAGTACTTGTTTGGAACTAGAGTAGAAACTCATGTAATTGAGTATAATATTTTAGAGTCATTGATCTCTGTACACCTTATTCTGGGCCCTGAGACATCCTACTTAATTATAATATAGATTATCTGGTGGCCCAGGCAAACAAATGTAATTAAAATGCACAGAGGACTTTGCTTCAAGAAGTTCATTTCTGTTTGTTTTTCTTGTTCTTGCTCTAACTTGCTGTTCTGCGGCAAGAACAATACTATTTCTCTTATCCTCTTTTTTAAATGTTCAAGTGTTCTCGTTTCCTTTTGGGGATTTAAGAAAGCAATAGCAACTGTCTTGGAATTCACCAGGTAAATCGCCAGATCTGTCATTTGGTTTCCTCTTTCTGTATAAAGGGAGATCAACAGTGTACCTAACTATCATAAAAAAAGAAATTCAAACTTGGAATTTAAAAAAATATTCCACTTCTTGTCAGAATATTCTCCTGTGAGTGTAAAGCATTTTTACAGGAGTATTAACTTTATAGGTTTTCTTTCAAGAAACAAAAGAAGAGGGGATTTAAAAAAATCTCCCCTCACCCCACCCCAGTGCTCTTAAGCAATGCACATACCTTTAAAAGTGAGCAACATGCCTTGAAGGAGTCACTTTCACAGTAGGAGAATAGCACTTATTAAAGAAAGAAAAAGAAAAAAATCATTAGCTTTGTTTTTTCTTTGAGAACAAAGTACCTAACCAAATTTGTTTTTCAAAGAGTACCCTGAATGCAAAGATGAGGGAACTTCTCTAATTAGAATATAATTCCAGAAACCTCTGATGGTGCCTTAAATCTACTGAATATGGAAATGTTAAGCCTTCTCTGTTAATTAACTCAATTCGCTAACATTGCGATGGACAGGGCTTCTCACTGCTGAGCTTTAGTATTACACTTTGAAAGCAGTCGTTCAGTGGGGCTTCCACCACTATGCTTGTGTGCTCAACTGGCTTTGTTCAGTAACAGACCCAGCCAAGTAAAGGGCCTGCTGACAAGCATTTTGCTTTGGTTTTGCTTTTATTTGGGGCTTCCACCACTATGCTTGTGTGCTCAACTGGCTTTGTTCAGTAACAGACCCAGCCAAATAAAGGGCCTGCTGACAAGCATTTTGCTTTGGTTTTGCTTTTATTTTTTTTTCCTCTTTCCTTTTAAAATGTTTCATTTGTTTTGCCAACATGCTTGCTTTTCTGGCACACCTGCTTTCTTCTTTAGATAGTGTTAGTTCTCTCAGAATCAATTGTGAGCAGCTTGCAACCAAATGCCTGATTAAAAAGTTAGCAGACCTTGAGTGCAATTACTTCAGCTCTGTAGCACTCAGGCATTAAACCCGGTGTTAATTGTTTCCCATTTTTGTAACGATCCTTATAATAGGATAAAAATAGAAGAGATCATTTCTTGTAGTTAAAACAGCAGAAAATAAAGTCATTCACTCTGATTAATCATTGTAATATGAAATTAAACACAATTAGAAGTAAATACTTTTTAGGATTTTTTTTTATTCCAGCAAAGTCTTTGTTCTTGCTGTGTAAAAATATGTCTATAAATTACCATTGCAACAAATCATTCACCTAAGGAAAAGGTTTATAAAGAAATAACTTTTACAATAATAAGTTTTAGAATTTTATATTGTTTCTGAGCATTATTTGCCTTAATGCTTATCAGAAATATTCTCTTGATAAATCACTTCACAGTGACTTAAATTTCCTTATACATTATAATTTTTAAAACACGCTTAAATATTTTAACGTATTGACTTTATATAAAGAGAAAGCACATTAAGAAGATTGCACGATAAAAATATTCTAGCCGAAATTGCCTTATTCCAGCATTTCGTTGTATTAAGGAGTTTTTAAATTTTATTATTTAAAACTCTTAACATTTTTAATGTTTTTCCTATGTGAGGATAAGTAAATGCTGGAAGGCATTTGCTTCCTTTCTAATTTTAATTCTGAACAGCTATTTTGTGCCATATTTTGTTTTACCTGTGATCAGGGAACTTAATTTCATCGTCAGTCAGTACTCATTGGGCTTAACTGCTAGCTTTCATTTTTGAAATTCAGACTGTGATTCTGTATTTTCTTTTATAATACAAGGGTCATCCATGCTAGAGTCCCTGTAGTTCCCAAAAAAGAAGTCAATGTAGACAGGAATAGAACTTACTGAATGACCTTCAGAATTAAATTAGTGGAAAAATTCTTTGAGACAACACTTCTAAGAGTCCATTTTCACTTGTGTTGATATGCTTTTTTAATTATTAAAAAAATGCCAAGATTATCTGCTTGACTTTTTCTTTCTCATCTGTCAACTCAGAAAAATTTTCAGTATTATTTTCTGAACAGATAAGTATTTGCTTTTCATAAAGAAAATTAAGTCAAGCTAGTTCTTTCATTTTGACACTGTCATTACGGAAAAGACATTATGTTATTATGTAGATTGCTAGATGCTTTCACTCAACACATATTTTGAGTGCCTGTTATGAGCTGAATATTACACTAGGTGCTACATATAACATGTCAAATAAGACATAGTTCCTGCGTTTGAGGAATTTCTACTTCTAGTTGTGGCTGGTTATACTTCTCTTCATGTATGATTTTGGTAATAATTTTAGAAAGTAAGCGGAAAATACCAGCTATCCCAAGAAAACTCTACAAGAAACAACAGAGAGTATATCAAGATACCGTAAGTGATCACCCAGCATTGTTCGGACCTAATAATTAAATACTGAAAAGCTAAGCCTCACTACATCTATGTTTATGTTTATGTGTATAGGTGGATATGGTAAAAATCAAGAGATCCTCAGGAGCTTTGGGAAACGTGTTTTAATAAAATCTAGAACATTTATTGTTAGTTTCATATGGGGGATGCAGAGTTTGTGTTCCTGAGAGGAATACAAATAAAGTTAACAAGAGGCTGCTTCTAGAGAGTTACGATTTCATATATTTTGCATAGAATTATAAGCAGTGTAAGCCAAGGGGCCATACAAGAGCTGCTCTATACCTATTGGAAGACTTCCCTGAGTAGGTAGGAGCTTTCTGTTACTCGAGTTACGATTTCATATATTTTGCATAGAATTATAAGCAGTGTAAGCCAAGGGGCCATACAATAGCTGCTCTATACCTATTGGAAGACTTCCCTGAGTAGGTAGGAGCTTTCTGTTACTCACTCCTCTTGTACCCTGAATTTTTCGTTTATGGTACCTATTACATTTGTAATTACTTGTTCCATTTCACTTTCTAGATTTTAAGCCTTATGAGTGGAAAGACTGTGCCATTCTTGGACAGCAGAGTTTCCTCCGTATCTAACAAAGTCCTTGATAAATGTCAGGTGGTCAAGTTTTTGTTGAATAGCTGAATGCAGAGCTCTAGGGAATCTCTTGACTTACCTTAAACCCTTCTATTTTAGCATGCATTCTCCACATTTACAAATTCCTTTGATGTTATAATTTCAGAGATATCTGCTTAGTGAGGATTCCTAATTTAGACAGTTGTTTCTTTTACTCTATTTTACTAATATATAAGTCTCTTGCTTGTAGTTAGGAACCTAGTAATGAAATTAATAAATAAAATAGGTTAGAAGTTTTTTAACATATATTGCTAAAACAGATTTAAATCTCAAACGAATTGTCAATTCCTCCTCTTATGAGAAACACCATGATTTTACATTTTCTTCTAAGAATATTGCTTTACAAATATTAGGAGAGATTATATGTGTGTGTGTGTGTATGTTGGGGGCAGGGAAGGGGTATCTAAAATCATATGCTTGCACTATACATTTTCTTCTAAGAATATTGCTTTACAAATATTAGGAGAGATTATATGTGTGTGTGTGTATGTTGGGGGCAGGGAAGGGGTATCTAAAATCATATGCTTGCACTAAAAAAAAAAAAAATCTATCAGAGTTTCCCAGGAATGATATTAGTTAGCTCTCATGTTTGATCAGTTATCACCCAAACAGCAGGTCTAATGAAAGTCTCCTAAATTTTCATATCTATGAAAAGTTAGTGATAAAACAAGATGTCTGAACTGCTGTCTCTGTGTGCTTTATCAGTCTGTGAAGCCTAAGATAAGATGCCTTCTACAGACATTAAGCTCTATGGCCTATTCCAGGAAAGGTAATTCCTTAATTCCCAAAGTGCCATCATCTATCTTCTTCCATCTGTCAGACTAGGACATAGACTAGATCGGAATTATTTTCTGATATGAGAGGCATTTCATTTCATCTTCATGAAGTTAACTCTCTGAAATATGTCTCTAGAAGCATCAGATGGGTTTGTCATTATAAAACAGGAATTAAAATGTCTATTTAATGGAGGACCTTTACTGTTTATCCTGCTTTAAAATTTCAAAAAGGAGCAAAGGACAATTGTGAACCACGAAAAAAATGCGTGTATACAGAAATATTTTTTCAAATAGAACATTCATGTATGATTTAAAATGGCCCAATCAGGGCTAAATAGAAGAATGATGATCCATTATTATTTATATCACCAACACATGCACACACGCACACACACACACACACACACAATAGAAATGCATCAACATAATACAGAACAGTGTTATCATCTTTTAAGTTCCTTGAAATTTTCCTGAAGTCCCCTTCACTTTCACTAAAAAATCTGTCTACTTTTTCTCTCTGTCTAATTTTTTTTAATAGACTTTATTTTAGGGCAATTTTAGATTTACATAAAAATTGTGCAAAAAGTACAGAGAATTCCCATATACACTCTCTCCCTGAGCACAGTTTCCTGTGATTCACATCCTTCATTGAAGTGCTATCGGTTAAAACTGATGAACAAGTATTGATGCATTTTTATTAACTAAAGCCAATAGTTGACATTAGTGTTAACTTGTGTTCTAATTTTTTTTATATCCTAGATAATGAAAAATTTTCTTTCAAATATTTAATTGTACTTTCCACCATTTAATTTAACTGTACAAGTTTAAGCGATTATAGAATATAATAATTTCATTGAAAAAGTAATTCCAAGCTAGCAATTTGTCCATTTTTCACATTATGTACAGAGGATAATATATTTCTGATTTTCAAGACCCTAAATATAAACTTTAGAAAGTTAAATATATTTTTTTTCAAATTGAAGGCTGCCTTATTGTTCTTATATTTTAATGCATTAAGTCAAATTGCACCATATAGTAAGTTCCCTCTTGCGGTGGGAAATTTCTATGTGTTTTAGTCTGAAAACATCTCTGCCCTAGACAAAAATTAGAAGGCATTTCTGTGCACACTTGTTACAATCAAGTGGACTAACCAGTGTACTTTCTTATCTTCAAAAAATATTTCTAAGTTTCTGGATCTTTAACTTCTGGATTGCTATCTCACATTTGGAACACAATATTTGAGAGTATCATCTCTTCTAAAGTAACTCTATTTTACAGATACTACCTAAATTTACAGAAGACACTGACATATGGAAGTTTATTACATATGTTTAGTGTTACAAGGCCACACAACAGCCAACTGAGCTAACCTCTTGACATATGTTTAAATTTTATATTTGTACTCAGGGAAAAAAATTACCCCTGGTGCACGAATGACTGAGATTGGTGACCCAGTAATGTTTTCAAAGAAAAGACTAAAGAACCACAGGCCAAGTAGCAATTATCACTGAGATGTGGGAGTGATTTTTGTTTCAAATATCAGGTTCGAAATCAAAATGACTGTCTGCAATAATAGGTGGATATTTTTTGAAATAAAGTCCAGCACTTTGATTGTTCAGAACAAAGACTCCTCTACCCAGGAGAAAAGAGAAAACTTACTCATGTTTATTCCAACTGGGTTAGTTTCTCTGCGTTTTTAAGATCATTATAAGGGCTCTGATTCTAGCAGGGTAGAGTAGGTAGTTACATATTCCGTTTTTCAAAGCAAGAGAGGCTTAAAACATATTTTCCTCCAGCTTCTCAGGACATCAGTGTTTTTATACTCTACTGATTAATGCTTATTAATACTTTCAAAAATATTTTGATATTATTTCCATATCCAAATGTTACTGCTCAATATGTGTGTTGGAAACTTGTTTCATAAGCTTTCTCTCGGATTTCTTTACTTCAAAACCCCTTATGAAGTCCATAGACATTCATATTCTCTCATTCCACGCTGCCTTCACTGTTATTACTAAATTTATGATCCAAAAAGAACATTCCTGCATACTCGTTTAAGCTGAGAATAAAGTTGAGACTGATCTTTATTTAAAGAACAGAAATTATGCATTTAGATATGTGTTGTCCTTCAAATTTGCCCTTGTTCTTAGCTACACTTATTATTTTCATTTCTCAAAATATTTTGGATCTTCGCTTTTGTAATAGTCCTCAAATACAATTTTTAAACTACTGAGGAAAATGTGCCATATTGCTTTCTAATCTTTTCTTCTTTTAAAAACTAAATTGTGCAACCATTACAAATGTAATTAAGCTATTTCAAAAAAATAAAATCAGGTTATAAAAGGCAAAGAGTTGATACCTTAAGACTGCGCAAAATAATATTTTGCAGGCTCTCAAAACAATTGAAAACCACAAACTCCAAAATCTTTTCTAATATAGTGGTATCTCTGCTATGGCATTTAGAACATTAAGGACCTAATGCTTAGAAGAATAGATGTCCTATAAAAATCCTGTTAATTTAGAAAATGTTTTTCTCATCTTATAATCACAATTGTGTATGATGAATTCTACACTCAATGAAATACCATTCCTAAACAGGTAATTTTTTGTCACCTGCTCAGTCTACAAATTATATGGTACTAAGTATACCCTTGAAGAGGATGATTTGGGACTGTAACTTGTTGTTTCAGAATTACCAACATTAATTTAGGCTTTCCCAGATTCAACAAATAAAGTTTAGGTTTTATTATCAGTATTAGTAAGTAAAGCAAAGATCTCAAATACCTTTGACAGTTTCACTCTCTAAGAATAGGACAACTTCATGGTCTAAAGTATGTACAGCATGTCTGTCTGCATTGATGTTTGTGCATAAAGTTTGTAACATATATTTATAAGCGTATACATACCAGTAACACAAATGTATACATATGCTGTATCTATCCTTTTTATATCCTCATTTTGTTCCTAACTTACTCTGAAATAAATATGACTTAAATATTACACATTCACAATCAAAATTTTTCAACTCCAAACAATATTTTCATTGATGTCCCTTGAGAGAACTAAAAGAAAGCTAGTTAGAAAATACTTGTCTATCATAATACAGGCATTTTTCATAATACAATTACAAAGAAAAATTAAATGAATTTCTTTCTAAGTTTCTCTTTTATTTGGCAGTTAATACGGACACAGTATTGGAGTGGACAGTCATCCCACATCATAATATCTATCTATTTATGTATATATATATATATCCTTCTGTCATCTACCTATCACTTTCATATCATGTACTATGAGTCTAAGATTTCAGATGAAATCCCAAGGATGCTCTCTTCTGTGTTCTCTATATGGCCAAAGACAGTCCCTTTCATATTCTTTCTGCTTCCCTCTCTCCCCAGTTCGGGAAAACATGCCTTAAATATATGTCATGTTTGTAGGAGAGCTTGGAAGAGAGAATGCAGTTTTCGGTCAATAATGTCATTGTCATGCTCTGTGCTTGTATGCACACATTTCCATATCCTGTAAGTGTAATTCAGATCTTTACCTATGGTTTGTAGACTGTGTCTGACTCACCACTTTCTTCATGTGAATTAGTCTCCCCCTTTAACCTGCTGAAGAGGATCAAGTTCTTTAACATGACGGCTTCGGTAAATCCTGTACTAGTTAACAGTTTGGTGGTCTCCTTGAATCAGAGACTAGAAAGCTATGTTCCAGAAGTATCATTCTCACTGACATTTTCCTTTGTTGCTGAAGGAGATATAACTGATGGTGATACTGGAGGAGAGGGTCTGGGGAGGCCCCGTGGCCAGCCTCAATTCATCCTGTACTCTTACCAGGTTCTTGACTCCGTCAAATGAAAGAATTTAAGAGTAGAGTCACAGTAGAAAGTGAGAACAGGTTTAAAGTAAGGGATAAGAGATACAGATTTCACAAAGAAAGTGCTGCCTAGCTCCAGACACTGTGCAGAGCACACACCAAGCTGAATACTAAAGTAAGAAATACACATTCACAGAAAAATGCAGCCCGGCTCTAGAGTGAACAGCAGCCTGCTTAAAGGCAAGTGTGATACATAAAGAAAGAAATACACACCTCAGATGAAGTACAGGCTGGCTCTAGGAGAGTGAGCAGCAGCCCTGCCTCCTACCATGATTCTACTTTTACATATTCCAATACATATGCCTGCTGTCTAATGAATACTCAACTAAGAGGGTGGTTCCCAGTATGTAATAGGTTATGTAACAGGTTTGCACATGCTCAGTTGGTCTTTTTTAGGGCATGTTCATTGGTCAAATTCTATCACATGCACTGAGCATATTCAAGAATATACTATGCTCTTTAGCACCTCTGGTGGAAGGTCATTCAAAGGATAAATTCCTTACTGAGCATGCTCAGCTATTAGGGTTATGCACCTCCTTTCTACTGAGCATGCTCAGCCATTGGACTTGTGTTAGGTCTGCCCCTTGTGGTTTCAATCTCCTCATGCTGGTGTTGAAAATAGGTGCAATAAGCCACAGTAACTCTCCTCTAGGGGAGGGTTCTGACAAAGGGTTCTAGCAAAGATCTAGCAAAGAGACCTTGGAAAGTGGCTTGAAAACCAGAGGTGTGTCTTGTAACCTGAACTCATGGAAACTGACCACCCCCTATCACAATGGCTCAGAATTAATCATAATCCATCTGTGGTTTGCCAGGGATAGATATCCACTACATGTGCTAGGACTAGAACTTCCTATTTCCTCACTACTTTGATGTTCTTCTTTATTCTACAAAAATAAGATCAAAAATTTTAATACATAAAATCAAATTGCAATGTGGGACATAAGATCAGTTGAAAGAGATTATACCACATTTTAGGGACAAATTAACAAAGCTTCACAAGAACTTTTAAACAACCTTATTACACAGTAATGGTATTACTTGGAGGCTTTATACAGAGATCTCTCCTTCTACCCCTCTATTTGTGTTTCATTCTCTAACTTAGAATAACATGATCTGTCCTCTAAAGACCTGAATTACTAGTTTTCATTCTTACTAGGTAATTATGATCTTGTGCCTATTCAGCAGTATGTGAAAGAAGTTTAAACTATGTTTGTGTGTTTGTGCTTGTTTAAAATCTTTTCTGGGTCAAGTGGCTGTTGTCTGAAGTTAATTGTTATATAACATTGAGGCTACATTTAAAAAGTGTGACTTAGGTAAAAAAAAGTGTCCTATTTGGCTTTTCAAGTCTTATTTTGTATTCAGAATTATTAACAAAGGGAATGTGAGGTAGATTTCCATTACCTCTTTTGTTAATTCTGCTAAAGCTAGCTGAGACAAATTCTTGACTACTAGACATCAAATTAGATTCCATTTCTGTTATTGATATTGACAGATCTGATAGATATTTTTTAGTGATTTTTCATTTCCAAAGAAAGTCCCCCTTTTTATAAGACCACATGTTGTGTCAGTGACTTCTATATATTTACTTAGTAACAGTTATAATTTGGTGCAATATGCAAATTGCTGCAACTATTATGTCTGCTGATTTTGTAAATATATAAGGGTAACTTACTTTGTCACATGGATTTGTTTGTACTAGAAAACTAAATTGGAAAGGACTCTTGCTGAGTTGTTTCTTCCATATTTCTGTACATATAATTTATAGATGCAAAAATTCTGCTTGCAGATTCAAGAACAGCTGCTCCTGTTTAATGTAGTCATTTTATATTTTGTATGCTCAGATAAAGTACTGCATTCCTACTGGGCAATGAGAAATAGTTTGAGAACGATTCTGATAGCAGGAACTAAATAAGATCATAAGCAGCAAAATAACCAACAATGTAGACAATTTTTAATCCTCTCTGCCTTGGACTCCAGAGGACCCTTAAGTGTGGGATGATGTCCCAAAACCAAAGAGGAAAATTGATCTGAAACCTTTTCCTTTTCTCAAATGTCCCACAAAGTCAAAAGATATAGAGGGGAGATTCTTTTTTTATATTTGCTTCAAATATTTAAATTCAAGAACCAGTACTACTCACGAAAAGAGTACAAAGAGTGTACTTTTCTCGTTTTTTAAAACTACAATTTTTTTTTCACATGAAGAGAAATGTTACCTTTCTTTCAGAGCGTGGTGAACAAAAGTGAAATTATGTTAAGCATGCCACCTATTAACTTGAATCCTCCCACCATTGGGAATCCTAAGAGGTATTCGACGCACTTTACTAAGCCCAGAAAAATATAGATCCTTAACTGAGGAACTCATTTCACAATAAGACGTTTACAAACTAAACAGCATAAGTTTAAATCAATATGAGTTTCTCACATGCATTAAAACAAAACTCCAAAACTAAACATGCAGTGGGATAGTAAGTTAGAATGAAAGTGGACAGGTTTATTCCAAAATGAAGCTGTTGCTTAGCAGCAGATAGCAAACTGGTTAAAAGAGCAGTAAGTATAGTACAGACGAACACTCCCCATTTTCCCTGAAGATGCAGCTTGACTTTAAATGGCTAGTTATCAACTGTACCCTCGTCCTTCTTTATATAATTGAGATAAAACTAGGAATCACAAAATTCCTTTTAAAGTTGCTGATACATTTACATTCATCACTTATGATCAGTGAAGTTGTTACACGTCTTTGTCAAACACAAACTGAACCTTCCCATTTGTCTCCAAATATTCCAAAATGTAAACATTGAAAGAGGAGAGAAGGAAAGGTTGACAGCTAGTGGAATGTTACCACACTTCGTTTTGCTACTTCTAAAATAGGCAGCACTCTGAAAAGTACTTGATGGTGAGCTAGAATTTTTCACATGGGAAAGCACATTGGAGGATGGACGACATCTCATTTCTATTCCATCCACTTTAGATTTCCTATATCAATTCTGGTTAACTCATCTTTCTTTATTCAGTAAATATTCACTATAAGCTCATAAAATGGCATGTATATATGTTCCTTGCAAATACTTGCTAGTTTTGATTTTATTAATCCTTTTTTGAGATTGTTAACATTTCTCTAACTACCTAGATGAAAAGAAAAATTCTCAAGGACATGCAAAGTTAACAATTATTCTGTATTTGAGTCAAGAATAGCCTATTCTAACAGTTTCTGTTACTCTTCTTTGTTTTCTATTTTCACAAATTGACCATGAATTTCAATTTGTGGCTGGCAACAGATCTGTGGATTGTTTTGGCATAGACTCAGAATACACTCTGCAACCCTTTTTTTTTTTTTCTATTTTTCCCCCGCCTAGGTTGTTACTGATTAATATACTGAAATTCTCCCATTTGTATATAGACCTTGCCTAAGTCTACATAGTTTGCAATAATGAGAAGTTAATCACATTCTAAAAAGGTGACACAGCTGCTGGCCAAAAGCATCCTCAGAACTGATGGCGAGTAGCTTAGTGAAATTCTGCTTTTTTAGAAAAACATCTTATTTAGGAAATAGTGAGATATAGTTTCTGTCTTGTTTACTATTGTCTTATTAGCAGCTAGAACAATGTCTAGCATTAGTAGGTGCTCAATAATTACTTGTTAAAAGTGTGAATGAGCAGTGCTAATACTTATATTGGAAATCAGAAAATGTGGGTTTTAGTTTGATTCCTTTGTTGCAGCCTATACAAAGTCACTTTATCTTATTTTCTCATCTGAGAAAATGTAACAGTTTCAAATAGAATATTAAATTCTTAAATAATTTCCAGCTCATAAAATATATATGTATATATGGTTTTACATTAGCGAGACCATTTTTTAACATAAGCACTTCCAATAAATAGATAGGAAATTAACTCAATTTACCAGTTACAAATAATAAAATGACTCATAATAAAAAAATCTTTGCTCAAAATATTTTATGTATCACATCCAGAAAAGTCCTTTATAATTTTATCCTTCAAAACTATTCCTTATTCTTTATAGTGGGCACATTTTCACTCATAAGTACTAGTAAATCATAAATCCAGAAACCTTCTTATAAGATTTACTACTGATACAGGAGGAGAGGGTTTGGGGAGGCCTGATAGCTAGATTCAACCCACCCAATCCTCTAGCAGGTTCTCGACTCTACCACAGGAAAGAATTCAAGAGCAGAGTCATAATAGAAAGTGAAAACTGGTTTAATGTAGCAAAGTGAGGAACACAAACTTCACAGACAAAATGTCACGTAGCCGTAGAGACTGAGCAGGTCCCACACTAAGTTTAATGCAAAAGTAAGAAATACACACTTAGAGTTTAGTACAAAGTGTAGGCTGACTCAAGAGAATGAGCAGCTGCCCATTAGAAGTAAGGTTAACACACTTTACCTTAAGCATAGATACCTCAACAGTAGGAGAAGTGGCAACAATCCTACCTTCTACTGAGATTCAACTTGTATAGCTTTGCTATCTAATACATATTAATGCTATCTAATGAATATTCAACTAAGGGGGATGGTTCCCAGTTATGTAACATAGTCTTGCACATGCTCAGTTGGTCTCCTTTTAGGGCACACTCATTGGTCAAATTCTATCACATGCACCAAGCATATTCAAGAATATTCTGTGCTCTTTGGCATCTCCAGTGGAAGGTCATTCAAATGATAAACTCCCTTCCACTAAGCATGCTTGGTCACTGTGGACATAAAAGCCTGTATAAATTCCTTTTACTGAACATGCTCAGATACAAGAGTATATAACTCTCTTCTACTAAGCATGCTCAGCCACTGGCTTTGCATAAGTCTGCCCCTTGGTGTCTCAATTTTCTCATGTTGGTACTGAAAATAGGTGCAATAAACAACAGTGACTATCCACTAGGGGACGGCCTAGAAGATGGGTCTGAGACCTTGGGGATTGGTTTGAAACCAAGAAGTGTGTCCTGAAACTCTAACCCGGGGAACTGAGCACCTCTTATCTCATTAGTTTGATTCTCATCCTTCATATGTGAATGAAGTACACATTTTTATTAATTTTAGTTACCCTCAAGTTGAATCTGCAAGTATTCAGAATAATAGAAAATTAACTATAATTATAGATTGCTGTTTCTATCCCATTTACTTTAGTTTCTAAAGCACTATGAGTTTTGCTCTATTCTGAATTTTATTAGGAGGAAGTGAGTATGCATTGATGTTAGATGGCAAGAAGTTGTTGAGGAACTTACTATTGAGTGTTGAGTTGTTGAGCATTATTTAAAAATCTATTTAAATCTATTAAACTTACTATTGAGTTGTTGAGTGTTATTTAAAAATCTCAATTAGAATGTTATCTTAAAAATAAGAAAGATCAAAATGTTTCTAATAAATATTATGTAACATTATAATACATTTGTATCAAAATGTACTTTCTAGTCTCTCTATTTTTTAAACTCTTTGCAATGATTTTCTTTGCTGGTTTGAGAAGAGAAATGAAAATATTATTTCAAATAAAGAAAAATCAAATCTTCGTTGGATATCTGCTAAAATAAAGCAAAAACAAGTTCAGATATGGAATTTTAACGTGATTTTGTCCTTTAATTCATTGCAAGTAATTTTTGAATAGTATATATGAGGGTACTTCAAAAAGTTCATGGAGAAATTTGGATTATCTTTTAATTCTGTTTATCCATGAACTTTTCAAAGTATCTCATATGTGTGTGTTTATTTAGAGATAAATGGTAACATAGAAAGAGAGATAGATAAATAGATGTCATATTGTTTCTTAAACTTGGTTAAAGGAACTAAATCAGATTTAGGAATAATATTTATTTGAAAGGATGTTTAAAGATTATTCTACAAATAAAATCATCTCAAACAATTTGAAAGTACATTTCTTCTACCTCCATAATATCAATTTATAATGTTACACAAGAAAATTATTTCAAATGTCAGTCATTAACTAAAGAATTTGTTCAATTGATTTGTAATAATTGACTTAGTGCTAGATTTAGTTGTTGTGTTGAGAAGACAAGGATCTTTAATTGCAATGATTAAAAAGCGATGTAAAGAAAGCAAGTGATGGAAGATAGAATAGCAGAGAAGGTATTGGAAGATTGCTTGGCATTCCTCAGCTCAAGGGAAGGCCCATCTGCTATATACCAGATTTTTCTTTTCTCTTGAATTAAGCTCTAATTTGCTACAAGTGATGAAGAAAAATAATTAAAAGGTAAAATATGTTACATTATTACAAAGATTAACACATAAAATTTTTAGTTTGGTCAAAATTATAAAATGTTAAAATACTATAATTTTACAACTAAACAATATTATTTTAAATGCTTGGTAAAGGCATAGTTAGAAATCAGTTCATAAAAATTCACACAAAAAGACACATTAACAAAAACAAAATTCAACTTAGCAAAATCTATACTAACTTTATTTTAATATTTAACCAATAGATTATAAGTACTTTTCATATCCATAAATATTAACATAATGGTAAGTATTGTATAATATTCAATTGTATTACATTTCACAATTTATTAATCATCTGTCACTACATTCCTTTATTTAATTCTTTAAAAAACTTATTAAAATATTTTAACATTTATTTATACATACTTATGAGATATAGCATGTTGTTTCAATACACACATATACTGCAGAATGATTCACTTAGGGTAGATAGCATAGTTTTGTACTCATTAGTTCAACCAATTTACTCCTCCTTGCCCTCCCCACCCTCACCTCTGGCAACCATTATTCTACTCTGTACTTCTATGAGATGATATCACGTGGTATTTCCCCATTTTTGCCTTACTTAATTCATTTACCATGATGCTTTCCCAGTTCCATCCATGCTGCTGCAAATGATAGGATATTATATTTTTATTAACTGAGTAGTATTCCATTGTGTATACATACCACAGTTGTTTTTTTTTTTTTTCCATTCATCTGTTGATGGACATTTAGGTTGATTCATCTCTTGGCTATTGTGAATAATGCTGCAATGAACATGGGAGTGTAGGTGTCTGTTTGGTATATTGATTTGATTTCCTTTGGTGTATATCCAGTAGTTAGATAGCTTGCTCTTAGGGTAGATCTATCTTTAGTTCTCTGAGGAACCTCAATACTGTTTTCCAAAGTGACTGCACCAGTTTAGTGGCAGGACACAAAATCAACATACAAGAATCAATAGCCTTCCTACATTCCAGCAATGAAATAGCTGAAGAAGAAATCAAGAAAGTAATCCCACTCATAATAGCTACCAAAAAAGTGAAATACCTAGAAGTAAATTTAACAAAGGAAGTGAAAGACCTCTACAAAGAAAAATATAAAACACTGGTGAAAAAAAAAATAAAGAGGAGACAAATAACTGGAAAGATAGTCCATATTCATGGGTCAGAAGAATTAACATCATCCAAATACCCATTTTGCCCAAATTAATCTACACTTTCAATGCGATCCCTATCAAAATACCAATGACATTTCTCATAGACATAGAAAAAACAAACAAAATTTGCATGGAACCACAAAAGACCCCATATACCTGAAGCGATCTTGAACAAAAAGAACAAAATTGGAGGCATCACACTTCCTGACTTCAAAATATACCAAAAGCTATAGTATCCCAAACAGCATGGTACTGACACTACACTCTTTTCTACATTTTTGCTATTTTATGCAAGGAAACAGTGAGCCTTACCACCAAATCTTTGCACAAGGGAATTCCTCTAGATTAATGGAACTGAAATTGTAGGATTGAATGTGTGTCAGTCATTGGTAAATACTATTCTATATCAATAAGAAATACACAAGAGAAATATTCAAGCAGAGATTGGGAAATTAGGTGATTCATTCTTGTACTTGCATCAGTCATTATGATGATAAATTAAAGTTGGATTTGTTTGATCAATTTGCTTCAAACCATAATAACCGTGTATCAATTCTTAGTCCATATGCATCACCACTCCCACCTCCTCTCAGTCTGATAAATTGTGCACAATTCTGCCAACTGAAACTTAAACATCTTTGAATCAAATTAATTAAGAAATATTTCCATAAGCCACAGTAGTTTAAATATTATATCACTGCTATTTACTGTGTCTTGTTGTAAATAAATTATACAAAATTTACATTTTTTTATTCTCACTTATGAAGTGTTAGAGAAATATATCCATATATATGTATAATGTATGTAAGATGAAGTCTAATAAAATGAATTTAAAATAGTTTAGAAAAATGGTTTTCAACTTTTTATTCTCAGTGTAATCATAGTAGATGCCCAATAAATAAATGTTCTAATGAACACACTGCAAGAACTGCTGAATTAAGGCATAGCTGATGTTGCATATTTGGACATTTCTTAGGAAAAAAATATACTGTAATTAAAGGAATGTTAGTATGTTTAAAAAATAACAGATGTTTTTTTTTTCTTTTTTCTTCTATGAAATATAAACTTTTTAATGGCTTATGAGGCTTCCAGAAATGCTTTATAAAGATTGCAAAACCACTTGTTCCATTCCCTTTCTCTTATGTCTTGACATATTTTTTTACCCATCTGAGCTATAACTAAGAGAGATTTCTTCAGAGATAATATCAAAAATACTTTAAAATATGTGGACTTTTTAGTAGGTCAATCACTTTAAATGATATGTTTGACAGTAATGTGTAATGGGCAGCCTGGTCATTGTCCTTAACAGTTGCTTTGTCACAAAAGGATACAGGTAGATTAAAGGCTTACTGGAATATAAATGAAAAATACTTGTATTATTGGTTTTCCCTAGATGGTTAAATTCATATGAGAGAGGAAACACTACAATAAATAAAAATGGTAGCATAACTTTCCTTCCTTATATAAGAAGAAATATATTTTAGGTATTAATATTCAAGTTCAGCTTGCCTTTCCTATAGCACACACCTAGGCACGTTTCAAAACCTTTAAGAGGAGAATGATGCTTGTGAGATAGGTGTGCATGAAGGTGAAATGTACTACGATAGGCACAATTAGTACCATTTGTGACACTACAATAAATAAAAATGGTAGCATAACTTTCCTTCCTTATATAAGAAGAAATATATTTCAGGTATTAATATTCAAGTTCAGCTTGCCTTTCCTATAGCACACACCTAGGCACGTTTCAAAATCTTTAAGAGGAGAATGATGCTTGTGAGATAGGTGTGCATGAAGGTGAAATGTACTACGATAGGCACAATTAGTACCATTTGTGATTATACTTTATGTGATGTTGGCAGCAGTTCATTAAAAATGTACTCAACTATCAACTCATTTCACACAGGTCATTGAACAGCAATAGAGTGGTATCAGCTCTTCCCCATTATGACTGTGAGCTGGGCTTGAACTACTGAATCACAGGAAATAGGCTCTATTCTATCATCAGTCTACAAAAACACCTTTACAGATTTGCAGTGTATCTGTCTGCAGCATTTTGTTTCTAATTGCATTAATTTTTCTTCGAAATGGATACAATCTATACATTGTCTCTTGATCAAAATAATAATGATAAATTGTCTCTTGGAAAATGCAAATTTTAGGTACTACAAAACAATTATATTATACATTATATATTATATATTTTATTATGTATGTATTCATAATTCTATTAAATATAAATAAAAGTGGTCATATGTGACATATGGAAAGATCTTTTGGCTGTTAAAGCAGAATGAAAATTAAGTTCAGTCATATAGCACAAATTTACCACTCTCACATTCTTCCCTAAAGCCTAAATTTTCACCCCATATAGCTGTAAATATTCTCATATTTCACATATTACATCAGCCAAATGAACATTTACCAAGTGAACTAAACAGCAATCTGTGCTAAAATGTGAAATTTTATTTAATTAAAACACTAAAACTTATTGAAGTACCATAAACACACTTTAGATCACTTCTGAGAGTGACACTGTGCAAGTAGATGTCAAACTAACGTTCCAAATACATTTCAACTGGGTTATTCTATAACCAAAGGCTGGTGGTAGTATCTGGACCATGGGCAATAATGACTTACTAACTTAATCTCTGTTTAAAAAATAGTCTTTTTTCATGTATATCAATAATAATTTCATAGAACTTGGTTATTTAAAATAATAATTTTAATTATACTTGTTCCAATATTGGTTTAGAGACACTCGAATATAAAAGTTACCCATTAAAAATAGCAGGTGAAGAGCTAGCCAGTTAGCTCAGCTGATTAGAGCTCAGTGTTCTAACACCAAGGTCAAGAGTTCAAATCCTCAGACCAGCCAACTGCCAAAAAAAAAAAAAGAGCAGGCAATATGTATAAAAAAACATACTGATTGCAAAACTCACGATAAAATCATCAAGTAAGAATGTGCCTAGTCATTCAACAAATTGGAATGTCATATTATCTATGTATTATTCAGATCTATGACACAAACATATTTGCCTTTCTTATTTACATGTTTTCTCAAACTTTGTTATTAAGTATTCTTTTTGGCCTTTCTTGTTATACTTTTCAAAGGTTTTATGGTCTTGAATTATGTAAGATTAAAATTCTTTTGGGTATTTTGCCATTTGGACTTTTCATAGTAAACTGCAAATAATGAATGCTAGTTTGTTAACTTCGTTCCTAGTTTTATGTATTTTGCTTTTACATTGTGTCATGTGTTGAAAGTTTTTTTTGATTTTGCGTTCTGCTGAGCCTGTTTTATTTGGGAGGAGTGTTAATCGGCATGTCCTGTGGTCTTCTTTGTAGTCGCAGCGCCGCGTTACGTTTCACCTGCCTGATGGCTCCCAGGAAAGCTGCAGTGACAGTGGTCTAGGAGACCACGAGCCGGTGGGTAGTGGAACCCTGATCTCACACCCTCTTCCTCTGGTTCAGCCACAGGACGAATTCTATGACCAGGCCTCTCCGGACAAGAGGACCGAAGCAGATGGCAACTCTGACCCCAACTCTGGTGAGTCTCCTTCAAAACTTTGCTTGAGTCGCTCTGGTTTTGTTGTGCCCTTGAGCTTTAAACAGTAATCCTGAGGTGCAACTAAAGGGACATTTGGCTGTTTTTTGCTGGTTTTATTATTGTTGTATTCTTTGAAATGTGTCAAGTCTACTTGTTAAGACAAGTGAACAGATAGGATGTTGATGGGGGGACGGGGAAGAGGGAAGTCGGAAAGAGGAATTGGTAAAGGGACATAAAAATCATCTACATTGCATATTGATAAATTAAAATAAAAAAGCAAATAAAAAGAAATATGTCGTCTAATGTGCTTGATATATTGGCTGTTAAACTGTATGATGACTCTTCATTTCATGAACCATTTAAAAATTAAAAAAAATGTTACAAATATATTTGCAAAATCCATCCTGGTGGAGGATGTTGATAGCTCGGAAGGCTATGCACGTGTAGTGGTAGGTCTCTATCTACAATTCTACCTTTCTTCAAATTTTGCTGTGAACCTAAAATTGCTCCAGAAAATAAAGTAAATAATAATAATAGTAATAATAATAGTGCATCCAAAATAAACGAACAAAGAGAATATTTTTAACATGTCTTGAACATGCTTTAAACTGGTTGCACACAGTGGGAAATGGGGCATGGTGACTTTTCCCAAATTTTTTTATGGAATTTGCTGCTATGGCTTTAAATACTACAGTGCCTCTAGCATTTCTATGATTGAAGTAGGAATACCAAGAGAAAGTAAAAGGCACAAAAGGGCTTTCTTAACTAGTCCTGTTGTAGTAATATAGCATTGGTATTCTCTGACTTTCAGCATTTTATACTGCCTCTTTTTGTCCAAGGAGGGAGATCTTTTGTACGTATGCCTTGTCTTACCTCCCAGCCATGCCCCATCTATGCAGGTCTCTGAATTGTGGTTCTCTTCTCATTGGCAAATAGTATGCATGTGGAGTTGCATTTGTATCTTGTTTCTGCTGAGGTTTTTCCTTACTTCAGGCAATCTTTTAAGAGGTTCTAAGTAAACTCCACACCAGCCATGGCTTTTGTGATTTCATGTCCCATACCTTGGTCACATAAGGAAAACATATATGCATATTTTGATTTCCCATATCAAGAAGGGCAGGTCATACCCAAAGAGGCAACCTCTCATCACACTGTATTTGGGAGAGCTGGCCAACTATCTTCTTTAAATTCCATGGCTTTGGTCTGTCTAAGCACTGTTGAATCTAAGTGGTTTCATTGAATAATCTTGCCTAGATTTGTTTGAAGAGATCAGGGTCGGTAAGACTCACAACAGCTCTTTCTCAACTGCTTTCCTGGTCTCCAGCTTCCCCTTGTCCAATTTTAAATTAAAGTGTCTCTTATTAAGTTAAGCTACGCATCTCACAACTGGTTCTTGACAGCCTCTTATGTGCATGTGGAAATGGTTGGCTACTCTTGTCTTTGGGCCTCAGCCAAAAAAAATATGACAAAAAGAGTTCCATTTTATACATACTTTCACAAATTGTTTTTAAGACTTTTCTATAAAGTTTACCAAAGTTAGTTTTTTTTTTTTTTTTACAGAGGTATCTTCAAAGCAATATGTGTAATTCCAGATGGAAGATTTACAATTAATAAGCCTAAGACAATGTTTTATGAATTGCTTTAGCCAGAATAACAAAATATTTTAGAGGCATAAGCAAGAATATCAGGGTGCAGTGAGTTTAATCAATTAGTTTCAGAAAGTGATGAACATCTGGGTAATTTTCTAGTTAACTAATTGAATTATAGATTTTAAAATATTCAGCTGGAGAGCATATTACCTGTATGGATAAAAGGATAATTATGTATTTTCTTTGCCATGGAAAAACATGTCTGTGCTTGACCAGGGCCAACTGAGAAGTATCTGAGTACAGAAATAATACTGCAAAGTAATGTTATATATACCTTCACTATCACAGTAGCAATTTACACACAAAAAAATTGAAAACTTTGTCTTGTCTCTCATAAGAACTAACACATTACTAAAAATTTATTTACAGAAGAGTAAAACTAAGGCTTAAGTGCAAAAGTTCATTTAAATACATACTTTAATAAAAATGTGGTTTATGTTGTATAGCTTAGTTTTTAGAAATACTAAATTTTAAATTCAGAAAAAATATATGACAATATTATGACAAATTTATACTTAAAAGTAATTATGTGGTAATATTTCATTTTATTTCACTGTTTACTTATTTATTCATCAGATAATTTGAATATTTTAATCAGACCTCAGCAGTCTAACAGTCATTCCTTTTAAACTCTCTGAAGGAAATATATGTTCAAAGAAGAAAAAAAAATAAACAAGAATGAGATAATAATTAGTATACTGTTGTTGCCTGGTGAGTTTCTCTAAACCAAATGAATGGAAAAGTTTGCTTTGTTTGTTTGTTTTCTTCCTTTGGCTAGAGACAATTTTCACCAATACTCCTCTGTTTTCTACTGAGTCCACATTAAGAGTGCCCACATCTGAGTTTTTCAATCATAGGAAGGAAAAAGAGAAAGAGAGCATTTTGCCTATCCTTTAAAGTATAGTTAACCAAAGCTTCCCTAAGCTGGAACTTATTCCAATATGTATAGCTACTTACCTGGTGACGTCCTAGACCAGACCAGAGCAATAGCCCTGGAGCAGGTGTCAAATGTGAGAAGGCAGAAAAGCTTCTAAACCAGAAAAACAAAAACAAACAGACAAAAAAACATTCAAACCTGCTTTGAGAAGTCCCCAGATTTTTTTACCAATCTAGTCAGACGGAAAAAGAGACCCAAAGGGTAACACAACCTGGCGCACTCCAACATTCAACCCAACACAGTGACTTCACCCATGAGAATTCAGGTCAGTAAAATGTCTTTAAACCAAAAGGAACAGTGCTCCTTGGTGGAGACCGAGTCCTTATTTATCATTGGGAAGGAAGGAGAAGAGAAAGATAGGAAAATGAGGATCCTGAGAGCCCCTGGAGGCTAACAGGTTTTTTTGACACTTAAAGGTATTTGAAATTTTAACCTCCATATACATGTCTAGAACAGAATTAATTACAATAGCCTAGAAGTATAAAAAGATTCAAACTGAATGTTAATTCATATTAGGATAGTATCATGATATATTGTCTTTAAATTTTGCAGTCACATCTTTGTAATTAACTAACTGAAGAATTTGTGAAGTGAGGTGCAGTGGATTTGATGCAGTAATTATTAACAGGAATAATCTTGCTGTTTAGATCTTGATTGTCTCCTTTGTTTGCAATGGAGTTTTCTGTTTGTGGTATGATAATTCTTGAAGAGCCGTGATTTTATAGCAAGTGAAGTAGAAACCATGAACATCAGTGTTACTTGTAACATTACTAAGTATTTTGTATTGCACCTGTATGGATTCCTATTTTTTCACATATTGTGTTTCTCATTTAAAAGAAAGTTATTAAAAACTAGTACTAATTTCCATAGTAACTATTTTTATTAAGCATTTTTTAAAACAAAATAATACAAATGGTGTCATATGGGGGAGTTTTTGTAAACTTTGGGTTTTACAAGAGATTCTTGCTTCTAAACACACACACACAGCAGTGGCACACCCAGTGGCACTGATCCACAATATTCTTTATTTCCAATTTTATACTTTTGGGTTGTTGGCATTATAAATTTTATATTACACCTAACTCTTGATTTTTGAAAAAAATAGTAAATGATGGAGGTCTTTACATGCAATGCCAAAAATAAACAATAAAGTTTACAAATTAAGCAATAATGATGGGTTTTTAAATAATATTTATGAAAATCTAAAGTAGTCTTTATCATGTCAGGTGTGGTTCTTATGCCACTAATTTGCATGTGCTGGGAATATAGCTTTCATTTTGTGTTTTATTTATTTATTTTTCCAATCTCCATTACACTGTGTGGCAGAAACTTCACTTCTTGGGCCGGCCCGTGGCTCACTCGGGAGAGTGTGGTGTTGATAACACCAAGGCCCCGGGTTCGGATCCCATATAGGGATGGCCGGTTCGCTCACTGGCTGAGAGTGGTGCTGACAACACCAAGTCAAGGGTTAAGATCCCCTTACCGGTCATCTTTAAAAAAAAAAGAAAGAAAAAAAAGAAACTTCACTTCTTTTTTCCCTCAATTCCAGGGGACATATATCATACCAAAAGGAACTGGGGCATACTGATCCCCAGGTCATCTGTCCACTTATATGTCCATTGTCTCATGTGGTCCACACAAATCTCAAATGAGACTGCCTTTGTTCCAGTCTTCCTGGCCTCTTCAAGACTATTGCTGATAACTTTATGCAATGGTAGGAAAAAGGAGTTTCACTGAAGCTATGTCTGGATTCCAGTGCCTAGATGTACAGTGCAGCCCATTACTGTCTGGGACCATCCTGCCTCCCTGGACTGCCATGGAATGAAGCCACAAGGACTGGCTAATCTCAGTTCTCTAAATTTCTCTGAGTTCTGCCCAACAAACATGACGTGGGATTTCTCCACTCTATTTCCATCCCTTTCATCTCTCTCTCTCTTCTTCCTATGTGGAATGAGTGAATGTTTTTAATATTTAGGATTGGTAACCTTCACCACTGTTTTTCTTGATATTTTCCCTCAAAGGCACAATTCTTTACCTTTTATTTTTTTAGCCTTAGTAGCAACCAAAAAATAATCTTATGATAGGTTTAGAGCTTTGCAAAGTAACTGAATGCTTTTGTTTTTGTTTTTGTTTTTCTCCATCCTGCTTTATCTTCATCTAAGCAATGAATATAAAGCCAATATGGTTGAAAAGGGCGTGGTAGGTAAGGGGACATATACAAACAGAGAAAAATAATATGCGTTAGTATTTCAAAGTTATTTTCACTAATAATTGTGTAAAATTATAATTGAGTTTATTGCTAAAACAAGAACACAATGTTCTATTAAATTGTACAGTCGGTGAATATAAAAATGATAGACAAAAGCAATTATTTATTTTAAAGTGTTTTTTGAGAACATATGGCAAAGAATTTACTCCATTAATTACTAATTAACCTGAAATATAGTTCTTACAGTAAATGCAAGACAGATACTTGATTTGTATATCAATTCACAGAATGAGTAGGTCCCCTTCAAACTTCTAATGGTGACTAAGAATTTTGTTTCTTTCTTTATTCAGTACTTTAAAAAAATATTTTGAGACAACTGGACAACTGTAGATATACAAGTATGGGCTTGGTTTTAAATGATAAAGTGATTATTTATTTGGTTTTGTTTAAAGAAGGTCCTCATTTGTAGTGATAGTTTAGGAAGATTTTATAGGAGAAACAATATGATGTCTGGAATTTGTTTTAATACTACTGTACAAGATAACAACAATAATAAAAGTGATGGTGGGAACAGAAGAAACAGTGAAAGGTTAGTAGCTACTGAGGTTGGGTGATGGAAATGTGGAGTGTTTTTATATCATGTTGTCTAAATTTTTACATTTTTAAAAATTTCCAATTTTAATACTACTGTACAAGATAACAACAATAATAAAAGTGATGGTGGGAACAGAAGAAACAATGAAAGGTTAGTAGCTACTGAGGTTGGGTGATGGAAATGTGGAGTGTTTTTATATCATGTTGTCTAATTTTTTACATTTTTAAAAATTTCCAATACAAAGTTTATGTATACAGTGGTAGACTGGTTTGAAATTCAGAATCAATGTATGAAATACATGAGCTCACATTTTATTTCTTCTTCCTTTACTGTTTTAATCCAAAGATATGATTCACTTTATAAAAGTATAGGGATATGTTATTGCATATAGCAAGCATGTTTTATATATTTATATATGTTTCAAATGGTAGTTAGGCAGAAATTTTCAGTAATTACATATATATTTGTAAGATTAGAACACAAATTGATAATTGCTTCCATTAAAGATCTTTTGTATAAAATAAAGTCTTTCAAAACTTCCCTCTGTAAAGTGGCAATAAAATCAGTAACTACAAACCTCAGAGCTGTTCTGTTTGTTGGACACCCACCAGGAGTTTTAGGGTTGGGCATGACTGGTATCCCTCTGGCAACCAAATAGATAGTTTCTCTACATTTTAGGGACACCTGAGTCCTAGGGCATGCTTATCCAACTACCTCCAAATGATGCACACATGTGCAGGATTTCTTTTACTGAGTTCTGTTGCCTTTTATTGCAAGCAAAAATGTACTCCATTACCAAATAGGAGTAAATCATATTCCCTTAAGAAGGTAACTCATTAACATCATAAACTCCATGTAAAATTCAATAAAACCATTAATTCTAAGAAAATAGTAAGGGGATTTTCAACTAAAGATTATTATTTTTTAACAAACATAAACTAGACTCATGAAGAAATTTCTTCACGAATTTGAAAGAAGACAAAAACAATTATGTGATCAGATCAGGAACAGGTTATTACCACTAATTCAGAATTAAGTCTTAATCTTGTCCCATTGAGAATCATGAATAAAGTTATTTTTATATCTGGTATTTCTTTAAATGTTATTTTAAAGGATTTTCTGCTGTTTAATCATGTGCAAAATTGCAGATTATATTTGCTTTGTAAAAGCCCTGCCTGTCATGTGCCTCTGGCTTTACCCGGACTGTGTTATAAATCAGTTGGCGAACTTTTCACTAAGTACAGTTTTGATACCTGATGATATTTATGGTTAATACTTATTGAGGTGTATTTTATGAGCCAGGAATTCTACTAATTGTTTTTATATGCTTTTGCTGGTCATGCACCAATACTTAAATCAGATAGTAAATAAGTAAACTGAAACTTACAAATTTTAAGTTATTTGTCTAAAGCTACTTAGTGAGTAGTTGAGCCAGAATATGAACTCTGGGGTGTCTGACTCTACAGCTCATGCTTTTGCTATTCAGAGAAACCACCTTCAATAAACACGTTTTAAGTCAGTTTGTGACTCAATCCAACCATCTCTCATCGTATTTTTAAGAGAAAACTTGAGAAATTGAATAGTAAGAATAGAGTTGGTTGAGTAGTCTGCTAGTAGGCTAAACAACTTGAGAGGCAACTATTTGTGCAGTTTTTGGTGTTTTTGTCTTGTTTTTGTTTTGCTTTCTTTTTATTGGTTAATAAAAATTTAGACCTTAATAGAACACTACAGATAATCCAGTATAATATTGTTTTATACAGAGGCATAGAAAGAGAAGGGCTTTGCCTAAAGTCACCGTTCGTATGTCAAGGGTAAAACTCGTATATTCTGACTGTTAGGTCAGTGCTCTTTCCACTGGAACAATCTTTCCTTATCATGACCCTATATTTTTTCCTCAGAGAAACTATGTATGATTATTTGATTAACAATTGTCTTCCCCATTAATCTCTAAGGACTATTTGCTCACTTTTCTATTCTCCATGCATAACAGTGCCTGGTATACAGTAGGCCAGCAATGTATATTTGTTGACGGAATGAGTAAATATTTACAAATGCATGAAAATACAATCAGACAAATTATAGTGCTCTATCAAGACAAAACCAACCAACCAAACAAAATCTAGAAAGTAGTGCATCATGTTAACTTTGGTTATCTCATTTTTGGGTACTGATTTCTTCTTTTAAGTTGACTATATTTTCCATAATTTTAATAATGTGCTCAAAGTTATATTTTCGTATTGTAATGAAATAACATACATGGAAAGCACCTGACACAAAGCTGAGAAGAAAATGTTTCTTAATATATGGTTTTCTTTTTATATTGAGTAAAAATTTACATTCAAAAAATATTCTTCCTTGTTCTAGGCTGACTATAGCTCACAATATTATACTGTATATTTCTGAATAGTTAGAAAAGAAGATCTTGAATGTAATCACCATAAAAAAAGATAAATGTTTAGATGATGGATTTGCTATTCTTAAGTGGATCAT
Source organism: Galeopterus variegatus (assembly GCF_000696425.1). NCBI lineage: Eukaryota > Metazoa > Chordata > Mammalia > Dermoptera > Cynocephalidae > Galeopterus > Galeopterus variegatus. Next base: position 127,004 of record NW_007731377.1, on the reverse strand, counting down.
TGTACAATATATGCATGTATTGAAATAAAACACTCTCCCAACAATAAATACAATAAAAAAATTAAAAATTTAAAAGAAAAAATGTATTTTTCCTGTCAGTTCTAAAGATACAGGATGCACATGTTCAGAGAAATTAAAAATTTAAAAGATTTGAAAGATTGAGCTCGAGAGACAAGCTATCATTTTGGAAAAAGAAATCAAGTTAATAAAACAAAAGACTCCAGGAAAGTCCACAAAAACAAAATTACCCTATTAAATTTTAGTCCTAAGGAAATATGCTAATCCTAACATGTAGGATAAAAACAAACAAACAAACAAAAAAACCCAAAAAAACACTAACCACAATACACCTTAGGAATTAAACATGAATTTGATTTTGGAACAGTATTGTATTAAGTACTTTTTGTGAACCATGATTATAACTTCTGTAAGCTTCCTGTGCTGAGCTAATTATGTAGATTCAAAAAAAGTTGTCCAGGGATTTCATATTGTTATCTGTTGTGTTCAGTTCCCCATGGGATTTTTGTAATCAATTCAGGGTGATCCTACAATAGTGGCCCCTGAGTTAATGAATCTAAAGTTCCTCAGAGAATAGCATAGAGAAAAGGTAATCAATCCTACTGTGATTTGAGCATAAATAGAAAAACAAGTTTCTAAGAACTCAGTAATATAAGAAAAACGTAATTTGATTACCTCTTTTACTTTACAAAACTTTTAATTCTTTGTTTTATTAAGTATATTTTTCTAATCTAAGCTTAAAACTTATCTATTGTTAATTATCTTTACCTCAAACTCACAGAAGGAAGAATATTTTCTATGTTAAAAATATCTAGATTATAAACTAAGTTCATGTCTATCCCTCCCTTTATCTATTAGTTTTCTATTGCTGCATAACAAAGTACCACAAACTTGGTAGCTTAAAAAAACACACAGAATCTCAGTTTCTCTAAATCGGACATGTTAGCATGATTTATCTGAGTCCTCTGCTCAGGTCACAATTAAGGTGTTAGCCAGGCTGCATGCTCATCTGGAGGCTTCACTGGGGAAGAATTCACTTCCAAAATTATTCAAATTGTTAGAATTTATTTCCTTGCGGTTACAGAACTGAGAGCCCCAGCATGTTGCTGGCGGTCAGCTGGAGACTGCCCTTAGCTCAGAGAGACCACCGTCAGCTGCCAGCTACACAGGCCTCCAAACATGACTGCTTAGTTCTTCAAGGACTGTTAGGGAGACAGAGTCTCTAGAATAAGTTTGTTGCAAGACAGAGTTTTATGTAACTTAACATAATCGTGAGAGAGACATTCCATCACCTTTGCCATATTCTATTGGTTAGAAACAAGTCTCAAGTCTCACTCATAGTCAAGGGAAGGGGACCACAGATAGTCCTGGTGGAAGTGGGGATCATGAGGGTCACCCTAGAGTGTGTCTGCCACAGTCTTTATAAAACTTAGTCATCTTGATGTATGTTAGTCTCCTTTATTCATTTGATCTTTACAAGATCTACCCATTTATTTTTTTGTTTGTTTACTTCTTTATTTATCTATTCATTATGCAAATATTCTTGTAAAGTCTACTCTGTGCCAGATACTAAGTTAGGTTCTGGGAATAGACATTAAAACCATGACTCTATAAACTTAAATATCTCCCAGCTTATTGCAAGGATTTTTAATTAGAGTTTCTTGATCTGAGTAACCCATGAGCAGTTTTTTGGGAATCTGTGAAGTTCCTGAAATCATTTTGCAATTTCGTTATATGAGAGACATACTGTAAAGATTTCATAAATCTCAGATTAGGAATTATTTTTTTTTCCTTTAGTTTTAAAGTTTGAACTGCTGGGTAATGCTATCTATGAGCTAGGCATTTGATTCTTAGTTGGAAATTGAAAACTGAAAAAATAGAAAGTGAATGAAATTCTGGGAGTGAATGTGATAATTAGAAGGGAAAGGAGACCAAGAATGTAATAGTGGCAAATCTTATCATTAGGTTAGGAAAAGGCAAGGTGGGAGCTGAGACCACAAATTAAGAAGGTACTGTCAGAAAATTATTTGAAATTTTCAGGGATATTTGAATCCTATACATAGTTAATGGTGGGGTTTTTGTAGCTAATTTAGAATTATGATTAAGAACACAAGACTGTGGAGTCAGACTAACCTAGATTCTAACTCACTGACCTCAGAGCCCCAGGGTTGTTGGTATATAATACAGGCTCAGTTTATAGAGATCATTATTTTTTATTGTCATTATTATTATCAGTAGATAGTGAAAAGGTATAGAAAAAGCAAAACATGTACCTTAATTATTTAGCAAAAATTTCAAGTTAAAAAATTACCATGGTAAATATTAAATTATAAAATTGCTGTTATAGATTAGAAAAATAAAATTCTGGAAAAGTGTTAGCTTTAAATTCTGTATATATACCATAGCTTTTTTATCCATTCATCCATTGGTGGGCATTTATGTTGATTCCATCTCTTGGCTGTTGTGAATAATATTGCCATGGATGTGGGAGTGCAGGTGACCTTTTGCTATATTAATTTCATTTCCTTGGGTGCATACCCAGTACTGGGATAGCCGGATTGTAAGGTAGATCTATTTTTAGTTCTCGCAGGAACCTCCATACTGTTTTCCACGGTGGCTGTACCAGTTTACATTCCCACAAACTATGTAGGGGTGTTTCCTTTCTTCTGCATCTCTCCAGCATTTTTTATTTTCTGTCTCGTTGACAATAACCGTTCTAACTGGGGTGAGAGGACATATCATTGTGGTTTTAATTTCATTTCCTTGATAACTAATGATTTGGAGCATTTTTTTCATGTGCTTGTTGGCCATTTGTATGTCTTCTTTTGAGATATGTTTGTTCAGGTCCCATTTTTTTTCCATGGGTTATTTGGTTTTTTGCTGTTGAGTTGTATGAGTTACTTATTTTTTCTGGATATTAGCCCCTTGTCTGATGTATAGTTTGCAGACACTTTCTCCCATCCTGTAAATTGTCTCTTCTCTTTGTTGATAGCATGCCTTTCTGTGCAGAAGCAGCTTTTCAGTTTAATGTAGTCCTATTTGTGGACTTTTGTTTTAGTTGCCTGTGCCTTTGTAGTCTCACTCAAAAAATTGCTGCCCAATCCCATTTTGTGTAGTATTTCCCATATATTTTCTTCTAGTAGTTTCATAGTTTCTAGTCTTAAACTTAGTTAGGTCTTTAGTCCATTTTGAGTTGACTTTTTGTGTATGGTAAGAGATAGAGATCTAGTTTCAGTCTTCTGCATGTGGGTACACAGTTTTGCCAGCACCATTTGTTGAAGAATCTTTTCTTTCCCCTGTATATTGTTGGCACCTTTGTTGAAAATCAGTTGTCTGTACATGTGTGGGTTTATTTCTAGGTCGTCTATTCTATTCTATTAGTCTATTTGTCTATTTTTATGCCAGTACCATGCTGTTTTGGTTACTATAACTTCATAGAATACTTTGAAGTCATGAAATGTGATGCCTCCAATTTTTTTCTGTTTGTTCAAGATTGCTTTAGCTATATGTAGTCTTCTGTCATTCTATACAAATTTTAATATCATTTTTTTCTATTTCTGTGAAGAATGTCATTGGTATTTTGATAGCTATTGTGTTGAATATTTAAAATGCTTTGGATAGTATTGACATTTCAATGATGTTAATTCTTTGAACTCAGAACATGGGAATCTTTTCATTTATATGTATCCTCTCCAATATTACTGAGCTATAAAAAGAAATGATATCCTATCATTTGCACCAACATGGATTTAACTGGAAACCATCATGTTAAGTGAAGTAAGTCAGGCAGAGAATGACAAATACCGTGTGATCTCACTCCTATATGAAATCTTAAAAAAAGAAAAAGAAAAAGTGGTTCTCATAGAAGTAGAGAGTGGAATAATGGTTACCAGAGACCAGGAATAGAGGAAAGATGGGAGGGAGCAGAAGCTGTGGACTAATGGGAACAAAACTATCCTATCTACCCTAAGTGAATCCTTTTGCAGTATATGCATGTATTGAAAAACACACTGTGCCCCACAAATACGTAAAAGTAAATATTAAAATAGAAAAGATAATTTAAAATAAAATAAAATTCTGAAAGTTTTAATTTTACATTTTTATGTGACTTTTTTCATATTTATTATATCTGGTGGGTGGTCCCAAAAGATCATAGTTTATTAAAGACTAATACAAATTACATTGTAAAGTATATGTGGAGTTATGTTCAAATATCTTCATTGTTTTTCTTGAAAATAATTATGCTTACTTTATGATTTTAAAGTATTTATTTTAATATTAATTTTTTACAGTACACTTACTGTTATGCTACTATTTTATTACAAAAGGGAGTACAATGAGATAATTTCCTATAATATTACTTAATGTAGTTAAAAATTGCTGTTTAACTTCAAGGACACAAGCTTTCTCTGCCAGAAAGTTTAAGATCTCATCAATTTCAAGTATGACTTTTATTCCCTCTCCAAAATGTGCTTTGATTATTCATTTATTATACAAATTTAAAAGTTGTTAGTAACATTCTATCATGTTTGAATTTCTTTAAGAGGTCACAAATATAGCATGCTTAACAATATAGTAGAAAATTCTGTAGGAACAATATGCCTCCCAGTGTAAAGTAAGGGTAATTAATGTCAACTTTCACTTGTGCTATGCATGGAATTTCATTTCCATAGCTGCCGTCATATGACTCATTTTTCTGAGCAATCATAAAGAGGAACAGCATTTACTTAACCCTGGATGTGCAATCTGCAAAGTGATAGATAAATAGATATTCAAGTCAGTAGCTATAACTAAAAATAAGGAGCTTAAAGATTTAAGTAACTCTTAGAAACATAAAATTAACTTTTTTCCCTCAAATTGAAGTTATATCATGAGAAAAAATGGAAATAAATAACTAATTGTAAAGGACATATACTCATAAAACCAAACTAATATCTTTTAGTTTATCTTTTTATGCATTTACCTATACACAAATAAATAAATAGAAATGTTTAGAATTTTAAAACCATTTCAAATTTTTGAAGAAATCATAGATGTTTGTTTAAAATGTCTCAGATTCACCTTAATGCTACTTTAATGTGCATTTCTGCCAATAGATTGAGAATTATTCATATTAGTGTAACTCACCATGGATGTCCAGTTTTTAGTAACACTAAAGTGAGGTTGCCAGATAAAATATAGGATGGCTAAATAAATTTGAATTTCAGATAAGCAATGACATTTTTAGAAGTCTAGTATGTTCCAGTTGTTTGAATATCACCATGTCCCTTGAAGTATTTGGGACCTGCTTAAACTAAAACATTGATTATCTGAAATTCAGATTTACATGGCCATCCTGTATTTTATCCAGCAACCTTACAGATCATACTATAGTTATTTACATATATAGAAAATAGTCACACTGACATTAGAAGTTCAGTTTGTATCTACATTCATTTAACAGTGCAAATGCAATACTCCATCATGGAATGGTGACTTTGATGTTGGTCTTTTACTGGTTGTTGCAAACAGACTTTCTGGTTAAAATTTTTGCTTCATTATTTTGTTTGTTTAATGATCCTTTTTATATATAATGTTTTAGTATTCCTTATGTATTCATTGACTTTTATATACTTTGCTTTTGTGATATAATCTATGCTGTTTAGGATCAAATGACTTCCAAGGACCTTATACAATGGGGGGGGAGAGAGAGGGAGAGAGAGAGAGAGAGAGAGAGAGAGAGAGAGAGAGAGAGAGAGGAAGAGACAGATTGAGATTAAATTTTCGGGGGAACTTTAAGGCTTAGGGTGCATATCATAGCAAACATATCTATGTAGAGTACACAAATGCCTTTTTAAGACTTCTCAAGTAAGACACTGAGGGGAAGTGTGTGTAGTACTTAAAGGCTATAGAGAGAGTATGAATATGTCTCTTCTGTTTACAGAGGCGTGATCTTGAGCAGGTTTCTCTCCTCCAGTGACCTAATCTGTAACATGGGAATGAGAGCAAGACTATTTACTTCATAGACTTGTACAGATTGCAATGGGTTAAATAACACATGCAAGTCACTTAGAATACTTCTAGTTTCATAGTAAGTATTTAATTATGTTAGCTATTATTGGAAAAATTAAATTCAAACTAGACAATTATTTAAGCACATTCTTTGCCTTCAATTCTGTCCTCATAATTAATATACAAGGAAAGAAACATGAAACCAATCTTTTTTATACCTTAATTTCTTGGCAACTTGTTGAAGAAAGATAGGTATTATTTTATTAGAGTATCTTTAATCATCAGGATGATATCTTAGCCCTGCATTTCATTTTACTTGCATGGATAGTGAATTTTGTTATTAAAAAAATCTCTTGATTTAATACCAGTGTTTAAAAATTTAAATAAATTTTGTCTAAAGAGAGTGGTGAATAATAATATGGACAGAATTTAATATTTCTATAGGATCAAACTAAACATCTACAAGTAGGTTTAGTGGTGAACTTTTGGTTACATATGAAGAATATAAATAAAATACTATTATATTCCACCTCCTAATATTCATTTGAATTTTGAGTCTTTACAGATTTGTTCCTACTAACTGGCCAGAAACCTTTATTTTCTTGTAATTAATAATAACCTAACTCAAAGTCAGTTCTGCAAACAGGCAATATACTATTCTTTGGGTGAATTTGCCAGTTAATCTCTGCAAATCAATTGCATGGTTAAAAATAAAATAACAACAATTTCTATTTAAGGGTTCATTGGAAGGAAAGAATTAAACCATGAACTTCCGAAAGTGTAGGCATTGGTTTCATTGATTTTTTTTTTTTTTATGTTTTGTGTTTCGTTATGAATGGGTATTTTATCATGCCTGAGCATTCGATTGAAAAGCCTTTCACATAAGGAATAACAAAAGAAAACTTGAACTAGCTTTTCAAATTTTCTATGAATGGAAAAAGAAATTGCTTCAGTTAAGGAAGGGAGTACATTTTATTTTATGTTTTATAAGATGCAGTCTGAGACTAAGCACAGTATGACAACTATAAAACTGTATCTAGGGACCAAAATAGATGTAGGGACTCCATAAAGAACAAGTTCGAACTTAGGAAAAGTACCATTTTTTCATGGGAGGAGTGGTGCCTCATTGGAATGTTTTCTTAAGGTCTCTTTTTATTAGGGAAATATATTTTTAAGTAAAGTTAAAGTGGGTTTTTCATTCAGAAGAGGATGTTGATTTCTGATTTAAGCTGCTTAAGAAATAGCTATAGAATATCTAACAGTAACTCTTCAGTAATCTCTCCTAAGTCATAACTATTGTGCAGTAGAAGATTATGATTTAAAATAAGAAGTTCAGGTATTTTGAGCCAGTAATACCAATACTCCACAGGCAGTTAAATCTTGACATAAGCGACAAGCAGCATAATAAAGAGGGAAGAGAAGTTGGCCTATATTTTATCAATTTTATGTCTTGCTAGCACAATCAGAAGGATTTTTGGTGCTTTGGTTCATTTATTGTTCAAAAAAGGTATGGAGTATTAAGGGATTTTATGATCTGCAGGGCCTTGGGAACACATGCTTCAGAATTAGGCAAACTGAGGTTGACACTGTCCCTGCATTTTGTGTCCTTGTGAAGTCTCCATGTTCTCTCCCTCTGTCTCCCTCCTCCCTATCTCCCTTTCTGTCTCTGTAAGACAATAATAGAAATATTTTTAAAAAGAGGATATTAGATACATTAGTAATAATATAAGCAAAGTGTCATGAATAAGATCTGGCAGATCATAACAGCTCAAAAATGTCGGTATTACTATTATTAAGTAAGAAATGTTCTCTCTCCTTACTGGTGTCATTGTCCTCAGACCTAGTCCTTCTACTAATCTTTCAATCAAATTTGAGTTGATAAACTGAAGAGGCAATTTGAATAAACAAATGAAGAAAGACAGGTGGGATATTTTCATGAATAAAGTACCAGCATTTTTATTTTATGAACATAAAAAATTCTATTGTGAAAGTTCAGTTATTTCTATTTACTTTCTTGTTCTCAAAAATAAATTTTGGTAATGATTTTTTTTAACTATAAAATCAGAGGAAAGACAACGTGCATGATTATAACTGTTTAGATGGAATTGAATAAAGAGTTTTAAAATTCTCAAATGGTCAGCTATTCAAAAAAATCTGCCAAAGGTATATAGAAAGTATACATTTTCATAAAGAGTTTTCAAAACTAACAACCTTCCACTGTCTGGTTTCTTCACATGATAACAATTTATAGATTACTGATTAAAGTTATAGTGATTGACAGAATTATAGTAATGGTAGTAAAATACAATTATTATGAACAGAAGTACAAAATAAAACATTCACATTTATGTTACAAAGCATTTTAAGTTAACAAAACTAAATATTATATTTATAACAATTTATATTGTACTCAAAATGTTATTGATAGAGAAATCAATTTTTAAATTTTATTTGGAGCATATTTTTCTGTTTTCCATATGTTTCTGAATTGCTTATTTATTTGTTTTCAAATTAAATGCAGGCAGACATTTCTGATTTATGGGCAGAAAGCTTAATATCTGGCTTCTACTTACTCATTTTCATTGACTTATAAGCAGCTAGAATAGAGTGTTTCCTTCCTCCATGTGTAACATCACATGCTATGATGAGATCACCCTCCAATGTTCTTCAACACCCGCAGGAGCAATTGCTGACACTGTGAAAAGATCTCTTTTAATATACACCGAGCTGGAGTCTCCATGGAATGCAATGCAGACATAAAGGAGACCTTGAGAGGTCCGTTAGCTAATCTCTTTGCTACAAGTCAAGGCTGTATTATATAAATATCATCTTCTTTCTGTTTTCTGTACTGACAGATATATTTTTCTTCCTCTCTCAATTCAAGATGCTGATTTGATCCAAAACATTTTAAATCTATTGCCAACTATTTTAGGAATTGTCACTTCCTTTCTTTGCCCTATGGTGATGTGGAGGTCAATGAAGCAGCACTCCTAAAGAGTCCCTAGGTTTGAATTTGGGGTTGAGTGTTGCTCAGGGTTTCTCCTGCTCAGAGGAGTTTGACAGAACTATCTTCCGTTAGCATTTAGGGTGAGGTTCAAACTCTGTCTATTCCCTTTGCCTCCTTCCTAGCACTATTAGTTTGGGGAATTGGAGGTTTGAGTGAATGATGTGTCTTGTTCTTTTATTCCAAGCACCTGGAACAAAATCTTAGCTGTAATGCTGCCTCTTTGTACAAGAAAAGCAAAGCTAAGATTTTTTCTTAATATTAAAATTAAGCTCCCTGACCCCTCCCCCCTCCCCACTCCAGTGGTTTATTTGCAAGAAATGTGTATGACCATAAATATGTGAGACCTTGTAAGTATTAAAAAATCAGTCGGGTCTCCTTGAAGTTTTAGGCTTTAAAATGTCTATCCCAGACAATAAGACTGGCTTATGGAAATTGTACAATAAATTGAAAGTTTAATGTTAAACCCATGACACTGTGTAGACTATAATTAGTTATCATAGACATCTAACTTATAGTTTTACTGAAATACATCACAGTTGTTTATATATATATAATATTTATATATATATATATATATATAATGTACACACACACATATATATTGTGTTTTAATGGACAAGTACACCAGAAAATAAAGTTATGAAATACCTTCTGACCAAGATTGTTACCAAAGAAGCATGTTTCTTCTCTGCACTCTCCATTTGTAGATTGATTGTTTCATGCATTCACATATTTTTTCTTTTGCTTATTCATACACTTGGCAAATTTTTACTGAATGCTTACTACATTACAGTATGTTTGAAGAGGTTTTTTTTTAATGTGGTATATTTAATTTACTTTACATTTTCCTACTTTCTATGAAAAATATGATTATATGTAAAATATGTAGTCACATAATAATAATTAGATAAATTATTAAATAATCAAATAAATGATGAACTCCTTTATTGGAAAACTTCCTCAGTTTTTTAAATTATGATTTAGGCATATACTCATTTGAAAAATTTAGTATCTTACATTAGCCACCAATCTTCATAGGATTCTGTTTAGTAGATATTTAGATTTTGGACTTATTTTCCTATTACCAATCAAATCAAATAAATTTTGAGACTAATCCATTGGTAGTATGAAAATACAGATCTTCATAGGATTCTGTTTAGTAGATATTTAGATTTTGGACTTATTTTCCTATTACCAATCGAATCAAATAAATTTTGAGACTAATCCATTGGTAGTATGAAAATACAGATATATATATATATAAGCTATATATCTAATATGTATATAAGATGTTTATCTAGAATATTTATATGACAAAATTACAACAGCACAGAGATTAGTACTAACTTTGGGAGATTATGGTAATTTTTTTGCCTGAGAAGGCATTATTTTATCTTTAGTATGAGTAGTTCATGTTGTAGAGGCCCTGTAATATTTTACCAATGAGGGCTGTGATTACTATTACATGTTTAATGAAAGAAAACTAGAGAACACTATGTAATTTGCAAATATTTAGCAAATAGTTTTTTAGTGAAGACGTTTAGTATTTTAATAGAACTCCTGAAAGTCAGCCAATTTTTGACTATTTTGATTATAAGTGGGATTTGCAATCTCAGATTAGCCACTAAATGAAGGATTTTAGGTTTCAAATCTCAAAACACAAGAGGATCACCAAGATTTTAGTGTAACAAGTGACTTTAACATAAACATGCAGGTGGTAAGTTACAATAATACAATGTCTCGTATTTCCTTCTAACTTTTGCTTAAGCAATGTTTAGGTAATTTTAATATTAGTATTTAAGCCTCAGATAAAAGAGAAATGACACTACTTACATACAAGTCATTTAATATGGGCTACCTAAAAAAATAAGAAGAAGAAGAAGAAGAAACACATAGGATTTATAGTTTTAGCAAATAAAAATATAGGGCACCCAGTTAAATTTAAATTTCAGGTAAACAATGAACAAATAACTGTTTAAATGTCCCATTTATAATTTAGGACATACTTAAACTACAGCAATAGTTATTCTTTACCTGAAATTCAAAGTTAACTGGAAATACTATATTTTATCTCAAACCTTACACCTAGTAGAAAATACTGATTATGCTCCCTATTATTAATTTTATTCATAATAGTTGCACACAGAGCTAAACCACCATTGCAATGAGACCAGAAAGAAGACCTACGAATTCATCCTAACTTCCTACAGAAGAAAGCAGGTTTTACTCCAGAATTCCAGCACTATTCACTTTCTCATGTTTTGCCAAAGCATTTGTTGCCATCAAACATACTTAAGAGCTCCTTCTACTGGAATGGAAGCTCCATGAGAAGTATTTTTTTCAGCGTTGTATCCCCAGCACCTAGAACGATACCTACAACACAGAAGCATTCTATATATATGTGTGTTGAAGAAATGAATGAGTGAATAAATGTAAAAAATGCTCACTATAGCTATATAAGTTGTCCTTGAAAAGATTATGGAAAGATTTATATTATCTCTTAATTTGATTTTTCCATGAGCTTTTTGAAGTGCCCTCAAATTAGGAATTCTACATATATTTAGGAGGGAAATGTGCACATTTTTCTTACCATTTATAGAAGAGCAAAAAATGTTGCAGTGACTCTCCGTGCCGAAGGTGGTGACCACCCAATTCTGATTTTGTGTGGGAAAAATAAGTGAGTGGGTGAGAGCCTTGTTCCTCTGCAAGCTCTAACCCCAAGGACCATAGATAGATGAAAGAACTGCCTGCAGCTTAAAGAGCTGCATGAATGCTAAAGGCAGTCCTTTGATTTCCCTTTCACGGCCCCAAACTGCATTTTAGATCCTGCAAATTTTGGCAGACTCTCCGGAGGTGAATGCCCCTGTTATCCAGGATAACAAATTGTACTTGAAAAAGTGTACTCGGCCAGTGTTGCTATTGGAGCCAGAAAAAAGTGTCCGTAGCACATGGTATATGAATCCTTGCTGTTCAACAGTGGGAATCACAGAAGAAAAACTAATCATTCAAGCCTCATGCGATGTTATATAACATTACATTTGCATCATCAAGTCTATTAAGATAATGTATTGGTAAACATGTTTATTCACCTGGCAAAACTGATAAATAAAACTATTAAATAAATAATCAGAGTGTTAGTTCTGTTGAATAGTCTGTCATGTGGACACTTCATTTACTGTTTAGCTGAAGGCTGAACAGACTAGAGAGCAAGAGACAAGTAGACAATAACTTTTAAATATAGATGAGGCTTCATTATTAATCCTACAGTTCAATATTTGTAAGAGCTGCTTGTAAAAATCATATATCATGTTTTGCTATTTTCTCTTTGCCATTTTTTTTTTGTGTCTTTCTTTTCAGGACTTTTTTTCTTAAACTTTGTTATTTGATACTGGAAAGTAATATAGTAAACACATACAAGAAGTCATCTCTATACCATAAAGAGTTGCACACATATTACTTGTTGATTTTTATTGTTACCAAACTGCATCATCTCCACAAATCCAGTGAGCTTGTCCTAGAATAGAAAAATTTGTGTCGCTATTGGTCCAAATATTATCTTGGCCAAGTATTTGGTCAAATATTTAGAAAATGTTACAAATGAATTTACAGACAATTTTAGTTCATATATATGTGTGTACACCAGTTATGGTAAATTTCGACAGAAGATATATTTGGTACATCATAAATATTCCAGTAATTAATGTCATAGAATTAAAATAGGTAATTTCAGAGATAATAGTATTTTGAAATACAGTTTAGATGTTCTCAATGATTCCGATGTCTCACTTTCCTCCAAAACACAGAAACCTAATACAAATCACTGTTCGATCAGAGACCAACTCATCTAGTTAGAACTTTGCAGCTTTTCTTAAAAGCAAGAGTTAAATCTGGAGAAAAAGATAC
>NW_007731377.1:101172-113583 GCF_000696425.1 Galeopterus variegatus | reverse complement strand
ACCCATATAATTATTGAATTATATATACACACACACATTTACACATTTAAATTATTTTTATAGTATTTCTATTCTGCAAAGAATGTACACAGTATGAAAAATCATATGTACAGTTAGGTGCATTGGGAAAAAATATATAGATTTCAACCTGAAAAAGAATCTCTCCCTTTGAAATGCGAAAGAATAACTCTGAGCTACAGAGGGAGTTGCTGACAAAGTCAAAGAAAGCATAAGATAACAACGTGCAAAGGAGAGGGAGTCTGAAAGGAAGGAATAACAGGGCCATGGTTGAGGGCTGACTTTGAGGGACTATATTCTGGAATATAAATTTGACAACCTAAATATAAATTATACATAAAAAGCATATTTCTAAAGAGGAAACAAAATATCCATCATAACTGAAAGAGAAATGCATTTACAGCCATGTCTAATTAAAGAGAATTTTACTAGAGAAAATCAGTAGAATAAAAGACTGTACCTAAAGTTTAATTGAATAAGCATGTTTATTATGATCTTATGTTCTTGTGCTGATGATTTGTTTCATAATATCATGTATTTCTCTGTTGATTTTGGACTGCATAATTAGATAACAAAGCTTTAAAGAAACGGAGGAATTCTATAAACAACTAAAATGTGAAACTCTTCAAAACGGAGGAATTCTATAAACAACTAAAATGTGAAACTCTTCAAAAGCTAGATGTGGCACCACAAACATGTCACACTTTTTTTTAACCCATCACATTTATATATAAGTGTCACAATCTACACATGAAATATAAAAATAGTGAAAGAAGTCCTGTTTATAATAATGGACATACATCTATTAAAGTTAAGATGTTTCCTAATATTCTATATATGAATATCAATTTATAACTTGTAGATGCATATTCAATCATATACTTCTATGAAAATTTTATGAATGTACATTAAATATATTGAACAATTTTCAATGACTAAAGTATTACCACACTTTGTACATGGTAGAAATTTCTTTTACGGTATATAAACGGAAATGTAGAATTTTGGAAGGTTGATATTGAATACATCCAAGGAATTATACTTTCTTAAATTCAGATTAATTTTAAATAAAAATGTTAAGATCTTTCTTATAGTTATCATAACCACATTCTTCAAGTTAAAAGGCAGCTCACCTCCTCCCTAAATTAAGCTCTACTGGATTTTTAAATGTGTAGTGGTCTGTGCGTAATCACAATTAGCACTAAAATAACTATTAGTTATAAGAAAGCTTTTTAACTCTATTTCTTTTCAAACCATATAACTTATTTTCTTGAGTATGCTCTTAGAGCATTTCTATCTAGCAAACAACCTTCTAAGTACATGGTAGAAATTTCTTTTACGGTATATAAACGGAAATGTAGAATTTTGGAAGGTTGATGTTGAATACATCCAAGGAATTATACTTTCTTAAATTCAGATTAATTTTAAGTAAAAATGTTAAGATCTTTCTTATAGTTATCATAACCACATTCTTCAAGTTAAAAGGCAGCTCACCTCTTCCCTAAATTAACTAAGCTCTACTGGATTTTTAAATGTGTAGTGGTCTGTGCGTAATCACAATTAGCACTAAAATAACTATTAGTTATAAGAAAGCTTTTTAACTCTTATTTCTTTTCAAACCATATAACTTATTTTCTTGAGTATGCTCTTAGAGCATTTCTATCTAGCAAACAACCTTCTAAAAAAATGTCAATACGTGTAACAAACTCCATATGTTAAGATATTTGACTTGATTTAATGGTAATACTAATGATGACAGAGTTCAGAAAGAAAATTTACTATTACAATTAAATTATTTATTTTTCCAATAGGTTGGTGGCCTGATTAGTTAACTCTTCCCTCACCAAATAAAGCGAAGCTAATGTCATGGTTACCTAGTGAAACCAATATCTATTTTTTTGCCAACGTTAATCAAATTAACTAGCAAACTACAGATGCTTCTTGGCTTACAATGAAGTTACGTCTTGATAAACCCATCGGGAGTTGAAAATATTGTAAGCCAAAATTCATTTAATACACCTAACATACCAAACATCACAGCTTAGCCTAGCCTATTTTAAATGTGCTCAGAACACTTACATTAGCCAATAGTTAGGCAGAATCTTCTAACAAAGAGCCTATTTTATAAATACAGTGTTGATCTCATGTAATTTATTGAACACTGTACTGAAAGTGGAAAAAAAAAAAGAACGGTTGTATGCAAACTCGAAGTATGGTTTCTACAGAGTACAGTTTTTGCAGCATCAAAAAGTCAAAAACTCATAAGTCAAACCATCATAAGTTGGGGACCCACTATACACCTAATTGAACCTGTACCATATGTGAGTAGTAAATGTAGTTCTGTAGCAAAAATTTTACTGAGGAGTGTGTGTGTGTGTGTGTGTTTGTGCATGTGTGTGTGTTTTAATAGACCAAAATATATTTTAGGAAGATATATAGAAGGCATTTAGAAAAGTTAAATACTATTTTTTAAAGAGAGAAGTCACTGACATCTTTTGCAAGAGATCCCTCTCAAAATATTTTCTATCAGTTGCAAATAAAATCCAGAAGTCGCCATATCCAGCCTAGAGCCATAGTCTAAAGAATAGGAACATCTGTGTGAAATATATGCCTTATGAATAAAATATTGTAACATTAAGCATAAAGACACTTTAAACATAAAGTGATATTTTCATATAATATGACTTTCTAGAATGTACAAATGAATTCCAGGTATGCCCCAGGAAATATTTATTTGTAAAAACTAGTGGAAATGGAATTATGTAGTCTTTCTCTCTCTCTTTTCCTTGTAATTTAACAATAATGAAAAAAAAAACAGGAAAAAAATCTTAAAATTAAATGGTCTTAGGTAAACTTGGTAAAAAAAAAAAACAACCAAACAATTAAAACATATTAGTTAGCTCCCTGAAAAACACGCCTACATGCATACACACAGACTTATTTGTTTGTTGAAAATATTATCGTACATATGTTGTATTGAACGCATAAGAAAGAGTTCAGGCATAAACTCTGATGTCAGCATCTATACCAATATCTATAATGACTACTTATAGAACGTAAAGCACAAAACAGAAATGACAATATAATGCTCTACTTGTGCAGAATATGTAATAGGCCCAATTCTTAATTTCTGGTATAGTACAATTAAATCATATACTTACACGAAATGTTAGAAGAAAAATGTATAATTACATAATTGCTTGAAGTACTTTTGGTTTATGTTTGTCTTTTGTCAGCTTACTAGAAGCATAAGAAAACCAGTTACTGGAAATAATACCAGCAGAGTAAAATACTAGTGTTTGATTCTTAGAAAAACACATTATTGAAAACCGGATAATATCAACTACTAGAAAATTCTTCGGTAAACTCCATGGTACTCAAATATCTTTTTTTTAGTTATCTTATTATGAACTCTAAACCGTGGTTCTGATCATGAAATTTTATACTTGACGTTGAACGTTCTAGAATTTAAATCTCTTTGGAAGCCTCACAGTATATTTAATAGTTTGTTCTTGGGCTACTGGTCTCATAAACTCATTGAAAGTAGTTACATGCAGAGAAGCTGTTTAATTTCATTTCTGGAATGCATATTTAATTCATTAACTTGTGCTTTTATTGTTTCAAAGTTTACTGAAAACTTATATGTGACTGAGAAGGAAATATCAGTGTGATATTGTCTCAAATCGCCAAGTGCTATAATTGAGGTAATGGGGCATCTGCAAACATAATATTGTATCAATCAGGAGTTTTATCATTGTTAAACATTGAAATTAAAACCCAATACTGAAGTTTCTCTTTAATAAAGTTTTCAAAAAATTATATTAGGGACAAAATCAATCACAGAAAAATTCAAAGTACTTAAAGTTATTTTGTGATATTTCTCCTCTCGTAGATATAGTCTAAACTGAGAGCATTCACACAATTAAAATGATAGTGCATGGTTTAAAAAATTGTTAATTAATGATATATAATGTTCTTAAATAATTTTCAGAAAGTAAAAAGTGTGGAAAATATAAGCAAAACTTTAATACTTCAGATAATAATTTTTTTATATTTGATAAATTCTCTACAAGTAGTCTACTGAGTGATATCCTAAATCTTTAGGAATTTTAAATATTTTTTTAAGTTCAAAAATCTCAGTTACAACAAATGCATATTGATTTTCCAGATCAAAATTTTTTTTTTCATTTTAAGCGATGCTCATACAAATATATTTCATAACTTCATCAAGTAGTAAAATATAGAGCTCAATTTATATTATGGACAGTTAGTGAAAATCGCTCTAAATGAAAATAAGATACACATATAGTCTGTCTATTTAACTTTAAAAATAAAATATTTTTAAATGTTCAAAAAGGTGGTGTTGCAAAAGAAACAACCCTAAATTTCCAGTTAGATGTAATGAGAAAAATAAATTATATGATTTTAAGTTGTTCACTTGAAGTAACTGTTACAAGAGAAGCTCTAAGAACTAGTATTCTACTAATTATATGCTACTTTTATTATCACTGTCTATCCTTTAGAGCAGTTTCATAGTTACACTGTACTAATCAAAGCTATTTTACTTTAGTGATATCAGGTAAATGATTATAAGGCAAAAATATAAGCCCATTCTGTCATGTTTCTGATGAGGTTCTTACGAGGAACTTATATAAGATCTGGTAATTTCTCCTTCTCCCCTAAACCATTTTAAATTTATGAATGCACCCCTAGTTGTTTAATCTCCATTAATGTGTCATGTGCTAAACAAATTTAAGCAAGCACAAAATTTTGCAAGTTTAGATTAATTAAATCATTAAGCCAGTAGTTGTTATGCTGCAAATATCCATTTGGCCATGTTGAATTTATTATATAATATCTGTGGGCACCGATTAGCAGTTTTGCTCATTATTAAACTGAAATTATTACATAAATCAAGGCCCTAAAATATTACTTAACATGGTTGTTCCTTGAGCCATTTTTAACCTTAATGGCTCAAATATTTCATTTAGTTTAAGCAAGATAAATATGTATTAATTTCTAGAGCATAATCTTGAATATAAACCATTATAGTATTTGGACAATTTTCTCTCAACTTTTTTTTTTCTATATAATTTCTACATATAGTTTTCCATTTAATATAAAGATAACTAATTTTTGGCTGTTTTGCTTTGTCTTTTAAGTTATTTTTTTTTGGCTTGCCAGTATGAGGATCTGACCCTGTGACCTTGGAGTTATAAGGCTGCACTCTAACCAGCTGAGCTAACCATCAAGCCCAATCAGCCTTTCTTTTGAATAGACATGATTAGCTATGGTACAATCAGACTACCCATGCTTTTTCTCTAGTATTTTAAAAGACATTACTTGGGGAAAATAAGTCAGAGCATAATTTTCTTCTTCTGATAAGGTAATGAACTATTACATAGTATATATGAAAGTTCTACCATATAGATTTCAAATATTTCTGTCAATTTTTAACCATTTGGCTTATCTTGGTTAATACAAAACAATGATGCAGTGATAATGATGGAGAACTTTATTGTGACATCCTTTAAAGTATTTGACTCATCCATTTAATTGACATGGTCCAAAAAGAAAGGTTGAAAATAATAAATATCTAACAATTCGTGTAACGTATAGAAGAAATGAAAATAGAATATATCTGTCCCAAATTTACATATTTATGGGTATGTATATGTATGTACACTGACATATTATATATTTATGTGACTATGCCTATATATGCACACATACAACCATCTTATTTCAATCTCTGGATTATATTTTTAAAGTGTAAGAAATTTTTTCAAAAAAAGGGACAATGTTCAATTAGTTAATGTGTTCATTAAGGAATCATTTATTGGGAAATGAGACAGACAGTAGATAAGTTTAATGAGGGCATGATAAAACAATTTTTCCCTGTCGGGACAAACCAATATGTAATATTAATCATTTGTTCATGTGCATGAAATAAAATAAATCCCTATACAATATGAAATTAAATTTTGCACTTCTTTGATATCTTCAATACTGGAGCAAAATGTGTAGCAAGACGTGACCTTCTTTTGAATCATGGGAATACAATATATTCTTGTTTCATTTGTAATAAATTATTGCATATCATTGTTACATGAACTTTTTGACTAAAAATAAGTACTTCTTAATGTTTATTTGTGTAATCTATGACCTTGCACTTTTAATATGCAATCCAATCTAATGTGATTTTTTAAATCCTATTCTTCTAGAGGATTATGCCAAAGTTTACCTTTACCTTGGAAGGTCTCAGGCTTTCTCTTTCACTTAATTTACAGTGGTGTTCATGTTCTGAGAAAAGAATCTTACACTACCTTGAAAGTTTATAATTATTCATTTTTACCTGAAAAAGCAATAATTCCTAGATGTGAGTATATTATATGTAGAAATGTGATTATCAATCACTATTCATAAATTTACCCTGATTTATACCAGTGAAAATAAAAAGTTAACATATGTTTCTCTCCGGCACAAATACCCTGCATTATTTGTTTCTGATGAGTTTTGTCATTGCTAAAGAATTATAATTAAAACTAAAAATCTTCTCTCAAACCAGAAAACCTATTCATAGTGTTGGTAGAGAAAGAAAACACTTTTATTATCCAATAAGCATTAAACCAGAACGTGATGTACCTCACAGGCAATCCACTAAGAGACTGCAAAAACAGAAAGAAATCTCAACCCTTTATATAGCCAAGCAGATAAAACTCATTACATACATGTTTTCAGGGTGAACAATTATCAGTCCTCAAGTAGAGCACTTGATAGCAACATTGTCACACATAGTTCGATGTAACTTTACCTGGTAATTGGGGTGACCATCTGTGTTAGTTAAATGACTTTATCCAGAGGAGAAACAAACTCATGTCTTTAAGACAGGAGGAGTTTTGCAACTTGCAGCAAGGTATCCACGGAAATTAGGCTCCTAGACTCCCACAGAAACTGGGAAATAAGAACGCTGTCTCTCTTGATATTTACCTTTCAAAGAGATGGCTCCCAAGTCCTTGAGAAAGACATTTCTGGGTCATAAAGCTGACAAAAGGCATATCTGGCTTTTAAAACTATTTATATATACATCATACACATATATATACATACATATATGTATGATGTATATATAAATCTTTCAGAGAGAGAAAAAAAGACTTAGTATTTTAAGTTTACTTTAAAGTAAATGCTCTAAGAACAAGGAGGGGAGTGATATTCTCTTTCTTTATTTTCAACAGAGAATTAAACCTCTTATTTTTACTTTCCATTTAATCTTACACCATCAAAGCTGCAGTTATTTATTTAATCTAAAGTAACCTGATGCTACCTCAATTTTGGATATTTCAACCAATTATTATCTGTGCTCATCGATACTCCCCACCCCCGAACTATTTTTTTTATTTTAATAAAGAATTAGAGTGTTATTTTCTAAAGTCCTTTACATAAATTTTGCATCTGGATGATTTTTAAGGGGACCATGGTTGGAGGTTTTTTGCTCCTTGCCTTTAATTTATAGGATCATGCTCAAATGTTGTGCCTTGCTAAGTAGACGACTGTTCTCCTGAGAATGTCACGGGCATTCTCTCTCTCTCTCTCTCTCTCTCTCTCACACACACACACACACACATATAATGCTTCTCTTAGTCATTTTATTCAGACCTTGGAAAATATGTTGCCTTGATGCATCATTTTAAATTAGCTTAAATTTAGCAATGTTATATTTCCAAATAGATATTTTGTGTAGTTCCATGGTATGTTACATTAAACAAAAACAATTGTTTCACTTATGCCATACCATCTGTTGCCTGGAACACCATTATTCCTTAAAAAAGCTCATGATTAAAACTGTATAAAAAGACTTTATATAAAAAAATAATACTAATCTTTCCATATTCCAAATCCTAATGAGCACTATACACTGATGTACAGAAGAATTTGGTGTCATTTAGAAGAAAATTATTTACAGGGTATAACAAATTGCAAATTTATTTTATCCTTTGAAAGATTATCCATTCTCTTTGTTTTTCAAATACAAACTTATAATTAAAAATAAAACAAAAACAAGAAACGTTTTCCCCTGCCTACTTCAAAAAGAAAACTAGTTATGGATGTTTACAATTGGACTGTTGACTAATGCTTTTGGGTGTTAGAAAAATATTTTTTCTGTCTCTATGACCATTGTCAATTAATTATCTCTGGTAAGAAAAACCACTCTGTATTTAAAGTTGTCTCAGTGTTCTAAATGATTTTTTTATGTCCAGAATTATATACACTTGATCATAAAGCAATATCCCTTACAAATATATTGACATCTTTATTCTGTTTCAGCTCACTGCTTCCACATGAAAACTACTTTCTAGGGGAGAAATACATATTATAAGAATTCTTTCTCATATCCTCTTTTCCTGAATTTATTTTTACAAATTCTTATTTCCATTTATTGCATTCCATGTCTTCCACAGATATTATAATTTCTTTCTGACACATGTGAAAGTCTAGCTCTTATTAATTACACACCATGAAAATTACCTTTTACAATGACGAGAGGAATTATTCTGAGGAAGATGATCTTCAATCAAAGGTCTATAAGTAAACATTGGGTGCACATAAGCACTGTATCTAATAAGATACCAAAAATGTTCCATGAAATTTTATCAGCTCCTGACAAATACTTCTTAATTTAGATAAAATCTTAGAGTCATTGATATATAGTTGATGATTCATGGTCCACTGTATTACTGAAATAATATCTTTCCTTGGCCTTTGTTGTTGCTATCATCCTTAATTTTAAGGTACAGCAAAAAGTATGTGTCCAAATAATGCCTATTTTATTTACAAGCTAATAGAAAAACAACTACATTGAATTTTTTTCTATCTTCATATTTTAATTTTTCCTCTCTCTGACATTAAGTTATCATATATATCCATACGTTTCACTTTCTAAGCAAATATTTTCATATAATGTAGTTTTAGTCTTTGAATAAACAACTATTATTATAACTTCTTTTATTGAAAGGTCATTATCACCTTGTTCTATTTCTTCTGAAGTTTTTGTTCGTCACTTTCCTAAGATGACATTACAGAAAATTAAGTTTAATTTGCATCACATCAAACAAAAGAGATAAAATGAGAAAGGTCAAACAAATCAATTATAATAAAAATATGTGTATCTAGGATAAAAAAATATATAAAATCCTCAATTCATGGATTTTTTTTTTCTGCATTTAACTTCTAGAAGAAAAAGGAAAACTACAGAAAACAAAGGGAAATTACAATGGTTTTGAAAAGCACTATAAGTTTCTGGTGTCGGTGTAGACTCAGTTAATTTATTTTGCTTTTAATATGTAGAGTCAAAGATATATCATATTTCTGTAGCACTGCATTCCAAAAAGTTCTGAACCATCAATTAACTACTAAATATTGAGGCAGGAAAGAATTAAATTGAATATTTGAAATCCTTCCTTCCTCCCTCTCAACCCCTCTTTATTATTAGAGCTTAATACTGATCTCTGAGTTAATAAGGGCATTAGATCAATCATAATGTTTCATGCCCAGCATTCTAGTTAAATGAAATTGTGTTCTACTTTTTCATGTCTTGTTGAACATTGCTTGGCTGATTGCATCTTGCCTTTTCTTAATGATGTGTACTATCACTTTCAGAATATAGATAAAACCTCCATCTTATTGCACCTGTTTGTACTCCATGTATTGAGAGGTACTACTACAGAGAAGCTCACATCAAACTTATACTCCCTGAAAGTTTCTCTGGGTGATGTACAATTCATTAAATAGCTGATCTCACATAAGCAGCAGATATTTGCAATTTTCTCTTTTCATTGTCCTATTTTCAGTAGATACTTTTCTATTAAGATTGTCGTGAGAACACACTTTATTTGTAATGTTACTATTTAATGTTTAAAATATTACAGATATTTTTAATATTCTAAATTATTTTGTCATTTTGTTTTCCTTTCAATATGAGTAGTACCCCTGCCCCTACATTACTTGGCATTAAGATAACTAAATCATCAGAATTTGGTACTATTTCAATATTTTTAATCCCATAGTAATTGCAGATCTTTTTTTTCTGGCTTGTTCAAAATTCATTGTTGTTAGATAATTACAAATTAAGATATGTTCTAGGCCAACTGTTATTCTGTCTTAATCAACTCTTCTTCCCTTGAAACTTAAATCATAACTGATCATTACTTGTTGCATGCTAACTGATTTCTGCTTAATTTGGCTTCTTTCTGTGTTGCAATAGATCAAACTACTTGATAAGATGCTAAAAGTGAGTTTTGCTCTTAGTTTTACTTTTAAGATGGTTACCATCTGTGGGTAAATTTTGGCTTATATTCATTTAGTTTTCCATATTGCTATGTTTAATGTGATTCATTAAGGTAAATACAATATTAGAAAAATCTAGATCTAAATAAGAAATGTGTTTTAGGCCAAGTGTATTATTTATAAACTATTGGCATGCAAAAAGCTGCATAAAGTATATGATATTCTGTATAAACCCACATATCACCGTTGCTTTATTTTATGTGCAAAACAACAAACTAATATTAAAATGATTAGAAAACAAAAAATTGATGGATTGATGACAGCGCCTCCTATGGGACCTTTACACAAAATACCTATAGAATTTTTTAACTGAAATAAATACAGAAAACAGTTTTTTGTTTGGTTATCATAGAATAACATTAACTTGTAATATTAAATAATAAAGAACAACTGAAGAGCACTTTTTTTTTTACATCAAATAAAAATCACATACTTTGGTGAAACTTTGTATGTTTTTAAAATCATAATTTGACAGAACACAATACACGTTTGGGTTAATTTGGATGCCAGTACTCAAAAAAAACTATGTTAAATTTTATATTTTCATTATATCATGTATTTAATGAAAAGAGAGAATTAACCAATTTGAGGAAATAAATTGAGAAATAGTGTTATATGTAAAAGAAGTATATTTTAATCTTGAGAGTTAAAGAAGTATACTTCCTTTTTTAGATTAAGTTTTAGAATTTCTGAGTGTGAGCTGGAAAAGTACATTTTAAGAAAGATTGTTTGCAAACTATACTTCAGCTGTGCAACAAATGACAAAAGCAAATACTGAAAACAACTTTCACCAAATAGTTGTATATTTCAATCTGTTTAATGCTAATCATTTTCAGAAAATGGTAAATGTAAGAAGAACAAAAGAGAAAAGGAAATATGGGAAATCTTTCAGAAGTATTGATTATTAAGGAACTTAAAAGTCAAATTTTTTCCTGTTGTTTCTTTGTAAAACAATGGGAAAGTTTTAAAGAAATGTTCTCATAGCAATAGAGTTGTAATTTCTCTGGAAAAATAAAGTGTTGTCTCTGTTATTTCTCCATCTCAAGGTACTGTCTGTATTAGAACTCCAAACCGTGCAATTACATAAAATTTATCATATCGTCAACTGTATTGAGTTCAAAGAATTATATTCCAGAAAAGAACTTGTTTCATAAGCTTTAAATACAATCCTCAGAAATTTTATCCTGGATATCTTTCTTCAATAAAAGTAGAAACGAATGACAGTGTACAAAGTATAACAGATTTTAGGGCAAGAAATTTATTTAGAACTTTTCTTGTGCACAGATTTTTATTTTATTTAAATTTTTTACAGTTTAAATAAACATATGAAATGTGTGTGTGTGTGTGTGTGTGTGTGTGTATGATTCTCTTCTTTGAGTGCAGGTATCTCAGTCATTAACAAGAGTGGCATGTGGGAGATTGTTTCAAGCAGGAGAAAAATTATAGATGGCTATGTGAAGGTGGCCCAATGCCATAGGGAGATTGTGTCAAGCAAGAAATGATTTTTTATAAAGTTATTGTAAAGAAAAAGTGAAGAGGTTATGGCCACTTTTCCCTTCCTTTGCTCAGTCTCCCAGAATATCAAAGAGCAAGATAGGTGCAAGAGAGGAGGAGCAGGGGACATATCTTAATGATGAGTGGATCACTCAGTATCCGTCAAACAAATACATGAGAACCACTAAAAATGTAAAAATGCTGGAATTATTACATTCTAGCTGTTTATCATTCTTGATTGTTTTGACAGTGTTTTATTTGGTTTGAAAGTTAGTTTTAATGCATGCTGTTATAATCTCTAAAACTTTTTTTTCTTTAAATGATATTGCAAGTGAACATCTGCTCAACTGCTGCAACATTCTTTCCCATGAGAAGGGATCATTTAGGAACTGATTTAGGAAATTTGTCTCTGGCGATGTTAGAAACCCGAACACCACATCCATGCAGAGTACAGTATTTCCAGGCAGCTATTTTCACACAGTGCTGGGCCATCCATCCACCAATTCTGAGAAATACCCTGAGAATCAGAGCTCTGAAAGAAGACATCAATGT
>NW_007731377.1:81064-100172 GCF_000696425.1 Galeopterus variegatus | reverse complement strand
TGTGTGTGTGTGTGTGTGTGTGTGTGTGTATGATTCTCTTCTTTGAGTGCAAAATAAAATAAAAAGTAATAACAGTAAAAAGCCGATGGGCAAAAATTGATTCATAAATGAGATGGTGGCATTCATCTCAACGCTCTTATTGGAAACCTAAATCTCAGTAAATTTGTAGCCTAAGGATACAATGGGCTTAAAGGATTTCTGTCTCTGAAGAAAAATTAGAGGGCCTTTGAGGTAAGGTAAATGGAAAAGGTTGTTTGGGCAAATGTGGAGCTCTAGCACTGTTAAATGTTAAGCACCATCAGGGGGTATCTCAGTCATTAACAAGAGTGGCATGTGGGAGATTGTTTCAAGCAGGAGAAAAATTATAGATGGCTATGTGAAGGTGGCCCAATGCCATAGGGAGATTGTGTCAAGCAAGAAATGATTTTTTATAAAGTTATTGTAAAGAAAAAGTGAAGAGGTTATGGCCACTTTTCCCTTCCTTTGCTCAGTCTCCCAGAATATCAAAGAGCAAGATAGGTGCGAGAGAGGAGGAGCAGGGGACATATCTTAATGATGAGTGGATCACTCAGTATCCGTCAAACAAATACATGAGAACCACTAAAAATGTAAAAATACTGGAATTATTACATTCTAGCTGTTTATCATTCTTGATTGTTTTGACAGTGTTTTATTTGGTTTGAAAGTTAGTTTTAATGCATGCTGTTATAATCTCTAAAACTTTTTTTTCTTTAAATGATATTGCAAGTGAACATCTGCTCAACTGCTGCAACATTCTTTCCCATGAGAAGGGATCATTTAGGAACTGATTTAGGAAATTTGTCTCTGGCGATGTTAGAAACCCGAACACCACATCCATGCAGAGTACAGTATTTCCAGGCAGCTATTTTCACACAGTGCTGGGCCATCCATCCACCAATTCTGAGAAATACCCTGAGAATCAGAGCTCTGAAAGAAGACATCAATGTTCTCCTGGCTGGGGGCATGTAGTGGTGACAGCAGTTACATAAATTTCATGAGTACTGAAGTAAGTTTACCTTTAGAGTGCTAACACAAAATTGCCTTCAAATTTTTCTTAAGTAGTTCAAAACATGGTAGCCAATGAAAATGATGTCTGAGGGTTTTTTTTTTTTCAATTTAATATGGTGTTATTTTTGTTTGTACATTTGTGCATTTTAATTATATTTCTTTTGATTTATAGCATATTCTTACCAATAGTACAATTGCTTTATTTTCAATTTTTCCTTTAAATAAGTTATATTATCTGATCAGGGAATTAATAATGTTATATGTCAGTCAATAAAATCCATCTACTTTAAAAACAAAAAAGAATGTTGGTATTATGATAAGCTTTTTAACTCTCTTCTTAGAAGCAACAAATTATATTAATCAGGAACTTTGAATTTATTTTCAGATTTACCACATAAAGTTTCTAGTCATGAGCACATCACGTAATAGTCTTACAGTAGATTTTTTTTTTTTTAAGGCCATGATATTTTGCAGGTCCTCCCATCAAGAGGTGGACTAAATGTCACCATACAATGTATATAGGCATGCCATGTCACTTGCTTAGGCCAATGAGGTGTTAGCAAATGTGGTGCAAGTCGAGGCTCGAAAAGCATTTGCACATTGGGTCTTGCTCTGTTTTGCCACTTGATGCCTGAGATGTCCACACAAAGAAGCCTGGCTAGCCTTCTAGAGGAAAAGACCCTCCCAGCCATACCAGCTGGGCCCTGACTCGAGCTGACTTTCCAGTAAAGACAACCAGATGCACATTTAGATCTGCTTTCTTCAGAAATACATATTATGTCCTAGTGATTACTTTCTTCCAAAAGGCATTGCTTGGATTGAAAACTAGAGTTAATTAAAATAAACAATCTGTAATATAATCTCTGAATTTTATCTTATGTATTTGTGTGTGTGTGTGTGTCTATTTCATAGTATTACTTTGATTCTTGATGTTTTTCATTTTTTAAAATGTATTGTCATTAATCTGTTTAAAATCTCATCTATCATTATGCTAGTACTTTTCCTACTTTCAATTCATTTACGTTTATATCTCCCTGAAGCTACTGGAGAATCTGAATAAAGTCATCAAGACATTATCTACAGGATAGTTAACAAGTATATGTGCTGACAATCAAGTTGGAATGCTTTCTCTTGCTCCTATCCCACAGATAGAATTTTTAAATAAGAGGTCTGGGTTTGATGTGGTTTGAAATGGAACAAGCTTGTATCACAGAAATATAGTATGCTTAACCCAGTAGAGCTGACCCAAGATAAATCACCCATTTAAGGGGCTCAGCTTGAGACAGAGAATTGGGCACACACACACACAAACAAAAAAACAAAACAAAACAATTACAACAACAACAAAACAGAGGACCCCTGACTACTTTTTGATTCTTTGTCTTAGGTCAAAATTGAAACTGAAATTGTGGTTATATATGCATGTTCTAAGATTATTTGTTCACCTCTACACGCCACAATACAGTTTAATATAATTGCAAGTCCTTTAAAAGGAAAAAAAAAAAAAAAGGATCAGCAGCATCACAGGCCACTTTTGAGGTCCTCTGGCAGAGTAAGTGAGGTCAGTGTTAAGTTCTCTGCCTACTGTCAGTATCACTAGCTCTTTATTTTTTATGGCAATACTCTTATTTTTTTAAAGATAATATAATGAATGTAAAGGAATATTTTAAGGGATCTAATTTCCGAAATATCTTTTTTAAGTTTTTAAGTGAATAGATGAAATATCTTTAAAGCAACTTATTTTACTTTAAAAAATAGATTGATAAGGCAAGAAGGAACCTTGATGAATATCACTTATTCAGGAAGTTCAGTCAGGAATTCAGAGATTAGAATATGTTCAGTATATAAATAGGAGAGATACACAGTTACGTTAATTTTAATTGGTTGCTCTTGGTATTTATAGAAGGAATAGTAAAAGTACTTGCTATATTAAAAAAAACTGCCTAGTTTCAACTGTTCACTGATAATCCAAATTTTATACAGCACAAAGAAATTTACTTTTTTTGCATGTCTTACTTAAGAAATAGGTGTGTGCTTTTCAGAAAAAAAAAATGTGTATATACATTTAATAAAATAGGTAAATGTATAGATCACCTGCCTATGACATCTTGTTTGTTTTTATTTACTTGGAAGTATTTTCTTACTAACTGATTACCTACTCAATATTATAGATGAAGAGTAGTTGGTGCACTCTTCCAACGTTCACCCCTATATTCCAGTTCTTAAAATTACTAATTTTAGGGCCGGCCCGGCGGCGCACTGAATAAGTGCGCCACTTGGGAAGCACGGCGGCGCTCCCGCCCGAGGGTTCGGATCCCACATGCAGACCGGTTCCCGCTCACTGGCTGAGCGAGGCGCGGGGGCAACGCCAAGGGTTGCGATCCCGTTGCCGGTCCCCGGTCTGGTACGGGGGCAACACTGAGGGTTGCGATCCATTGGCGGACACGGAAAAAGACAAAAGACAAAAAAAAAAAAAAATTACTAATTTTACCCCACTGTCTCACCCTCACTAAATTTATGTGTTTTCCTCATCATATGCCTTTGTACAAACAATTTTCTCTAACTGGAAAAACCTTACTACTTTTCTTTACATAACAGAGTTTAATTTATCTTTAATTTTTTTTTTTGTCTTTTTCCGTGTCCGGCAACGGATTGCAACCCTCAGTGTTGCCCCCGGACCGGACCGGGACCGGCAACGGGATCGCAGCCCTCGGCGTTGCTCCCGCGCCTCGCTCAGCCAGTGAGCGGGAACCAGTCTGTATGTGGGATCCGAACCCTCGGCAGGAGCGCCGCCGCGCTTCCCAAGCGGCGCACTGTAGCAGTGCGCCACCGGGCCGGCCCCTTTATCTTTAATTTAATACTACCTTTTCTTTGAAATGTTCTTGGCTTATTTCTATTTAGAATTAAACCTTTCCCCTTATATTCATAGGTATAAAACTTAAAAAAACTGCACTCATAAAACTGCTTTCTACTTCAATTATGAGTCTGTACAAGTCAATAACTATACTTCATTCCTTCCTCTATCAACTACCATGCCTTGTATATATTTAGAGTTAAATAAATACTGTTTGAACTGCATTCAATGCTACCTTTTTTGGCAGCTTTTAAAATGATGAGAATTTTCTGAAAAATATTCAGGATTTTTTTTTCTGGAGTTAGAGATGACCTAGAGATATATGAAGAATAGGGGTTTAAGTAAATATTATAGCTGCATAATGAATCATTTGAGCCTGAAGTAACTAAAACTTAAAGGAGTCACTCATTTAAAGATTGCATGGTGAAAATATCTGGTGGTTCCCTACTTTGGTCATTATTTTGGAAAAAAAAAAATATTGGAAACTTTAGGAAACTAGTGAGCAGAATGGAAATGCCTAGGTTGGTTGGAGCAGTAATATTTGGTTGCAGTCATGAAATTAAGTTTCTTTCACACAGTTGACTCAAGTCAAACACAACACACTATTTCACTGGGTTCTCCCCCCAAATCAGAGCATCTACAACAGATTTGAAGGATTCTTTCTTGTGATGTTATAGGCTATGGACCTCTTACTTGAGAAGAAACATAAGCACACTAAATAAGCAGGGCAACATTATAATTTAACTATTTAAATTGTAACAATTCACACTGTCCATATAACCTACATGTAGGGAGTCACAGTTAAATAAAATGAAAATGATAGTACTTCTGTTGGCTGTCATTTCAGATGGCTGGAATAGTTAACCAGAAAGATTTTTTTTTTTCAATCTGTTCCATAAAATGAAGAAACAAAAGAATAGTTAATCTATCTATCTATCTATCTATCTATCTATCTATCTATCTATCTATCTATCTATCTATGTTTGCTTCACAGTGAAAGTAGCGTTCTTAGGGCTTTTCCATGAAGTATTTTCTACCCAACTGACATAGTTTTTTGCAAGAAAAATAAAATAATTAAATAAAGAGTGGACGTTTTTGAGAGCCCCCAACTAAATAGGCGTCCCAGTGCCAGAGCATCTAGAAACCACATCTAACTGGAAACAAAGAGGAGGTGAATGTGGGTCTTACAGTACATCTTTTCACGGGATACTTCTTTTACCTTGTGGATGGCCTGAAGCTAGTTGTCACACCCTGGAATGTGGTCCTTCACACGGTAAACTTGTTTATAGTAGCAGGCGCCCTTGTGGCTCCTGTCTGACCTGCATCCAGTTTGTGTCTGCCTCTCCATTACTCTGGCACTGGGAGCTTGACCTTGAAAAACCTGGCCTGGGGCAGCCCCTGCTTTTTTAGATGGAAAATGCAAATCCAGTACACCATCACAACAGGAAACAAGTTCAAGATTTTTACTTACAGATCCGAGGCAAGGAGGGTGCAATGGGTTGTGGGGACTGGGGGCAGTCCCCTGTCCTCAAGTCATGAGAAGCGGGAATGAAGCATCAGGCAGAGAAAAAGACTGCACATGGCAACTAGCAGTATATACTGGGGTCCTCAAAGAAGTTCATGAGAAGATTTGTATCACCTTTTAATTTTATTTTTCCACAAACTTTTCCAAGTACCCTCATATATAGGAATAGGGTATAAGTCACTTTAAGTTTGTGGGCAAGTGCTCGAATGGTCCATCTATCTATCTATCTATCTATCTATCTATCTATCTATCTATCTATCTATCTATTATCTATGTTTTTAAATCGATGCTTAATTGCACATACATTTGAGGTACAATTTGATGTTTCAATGCATACATGCTGTATAATGATCAAATCAGGGTAGTTAGTGTATCTGTTGCCTCTCACATCTATCATTTCTTAATGGGAGAACCTCAAAAACCTTTTTTCTAGTTATTTTGTAACATGCATTGGTCCCTTTAAAGGAAGCAGTGGGAAAGTGGGAGCCCAGTCTTCTAGAAAGGAGAGATGCCTCTAAGTTCTTATCGCTGACCACTGGCTCGATGCATTTGGGTTTGGTGTAGAACTGGAAACTGTGTCAAGGGTGACTGAGCTGTGCTTCTGGTATGAGAAAGTTAAACTTGTATTCAAAATGGATACCAAGACGATGTAAAATTAAAAGAATTCTCTATAATGGATTTATAAACTCTTTTGAAGAGTTTTATTCCTAAAAATTGAGTAGGTAATCAGGTGGTAAAAAAATACTATCTAGTAAATTTAAGTGAACACGATGTCATAGGCAGGTGACCTGTATGCATTTATTTATTTTATTAAATGCATATATGCATTATTTTCTGGATAGGATACCTATTTTTTAAATCACATTGTGACAGTGGTTCATAACACCAAAATGAACTACTACAAGAAAAATACATATGCACATTCTCACAATTTTGCATACAATTTCAAGAAAATTCTTGAACCCATGTACAGATCTTGTTTATCATAAGACAAAATGAGACTTGATTTGGAGAAAGAAAGTCAGATTACAAAAAACATGGCAGTCCAACATAGTGTAAATGAGAGTTTATAGAACACTAAATTTGGTATTGGTTCCCAGATAAAAGGAAGAATCTAAACCAGATAAGAAATAATCCCATGTGTGTTTGGGTGGAGAGTAAACAGGATTTGTGTTTGGAGCACAAAGAAAGCTTCGGGAGATGTAAAGAAATAATAAGGATTGGTGAAGAGATGAAACCAACATCTTGCCTCTGCTACTGACAAGTGAATTATGTAAAGAATCCCACTAGTTTTGAACTAGTTCTTGGAGAGCAAAATCAACTTATCATTTCAAATCTGTTATCTTTTTATGCCCCTGGACAATTTAGGTAGTTTTTAGCACAGACTAGTAGCTTGGAAAGTAACTGGATTTAATAGTACTTTCAGCATTAGAAATCTTTATGAAGTATAATTTGAAGTAATTGCACCGAATGTGGGAGGTCACACAAGAGATGTCTCTCAATTTGTATTAAGAAATGTGGAAAGAACAAGGCTCTCTAGAAGCAGCAATTATAAGTCAACTCATTAATATTTTATCTTTAATATGAAACGAATAGCTTCTTGAGATGTGTGAAATATCAGGATCATTATTTAAATGGCTTAATGACATTTTAACATATCCTGATTGTTCTTAGCACAGGTGCCATCTACATAAAGACATAATCGTATCTTCTAATATGGAGTATAACAGTGTAAAATTGCAAAGGTAAGCCAATTTTTTTTTAAAAGAGAGCACAATATAATTTTTGCCTTGCTTTTAAAAAATAAGAATACTTTTCCATCTCATTATGATAGGTTAGGTGTGTAATGATATACACTTTGGTCTCAAGACATTACCCAGAATGACTTCATGGAGCATGAGATTCTCACTGGCTTTCCAGAGGAAGATTTAAAGTTGAGACTAACTGAAAGAGGACGCGAAGAGAAATGGATGAGCCGATCCTGTGTTTCACATCCATATGCATAGTCATTATGCTGACTAGATGAGGCACATTTTCAAGATCTAAATAGGAAGACTGGTGGACGGTGTAAGTTATGTATTATTATGTAGATGTCTGAGGCACAGCTTCAAGTGGTAGGCATTTAAACCACAGAAACTGAAGGAAAAAATGGGGACCACCATTGAGTTGCTGGTTTTCATTGCAGCACATGGCACATTTCAAGTCTTGGGCAACATGGACTATAATTCAATTTCTGTGGATGAAATTGAAATCTTTTGAGGAAATCCTAGAGTAATTAAATGATTCTGCTTCATGAAAAAACTGGGTTTTTTTTGAGTTTAAGTGATATATTTCATTTTACCCATCTTTTATCTGCATGATTCCTTCCAATGTACGCTTGCTCTCGTGAGAAGTAGGAATAAATGCTATAGTTAAAAGTATCTCTGATAATGTACTTATTTTTTGAGTTTAAGTGATATATTTCATTTTACCCATCTTTTATCTGCATGATTCCTTCCAACGTACGCTTGCTCTCGTGAGAAGTAGGAATAAATGCTATAGTTAAAAGTATCTCTGATAATGTACTTCAAGGAATTCACTTTTGCTATGTATCTTCTTTGAGACAGAAAACCCACAACAGATGGTGTATTTAATGCTAATCTCTTTATTATTCATCTGCCAGTATTGCTAGAAACTTTCACATAACAAAATATGGCCTGGTTTAATAATCATGCTACATAGATGCTTATTTTAGTCCATCTGTAAAATGATACTGACTTGCCAGTGACAGTAAAGTTTTAAAACTTTGATTTGCTTTTGAAAACTTGTTCTAGAAAGCTAAGCCATTTTTCAGACATAATCTATTTACCAAGTTTTGTGGTCTGGAAATCAAAAATTAGAATTTTATGCTTTCTATTTGTGAAAAATGTGAGGCATTACTCATTTTTATGGTCCAGTTTAATAGCTCTCATGGCATTTTTAAAAATGGAAATAAAGGGATTAATGTAAGAATTAGAGCTCCATGAATGTAGGAATATCCGTGGAAATGAAGTTTACAGAGGTAGGTCAGAAGCACTGACCACCATGTTCAAAATCAGCTAAGAAAAGTCCTACTTCTATAATCTGTCTCCATTCCTATTTATGTCCACTCCTGTTCTGATTCTTGTCAATTATTTTTATCATCAGCTTGAGTATATAAGAGAAAAAAAATTGTCAAAATTGACCTGGCAATTATTGAGCTTATTGTATTATTAACAGTCTTGAGATTTGTAACTTGCGTACCATAAAATGCGCTCATTTAAAGTGTACATTTCCAGGGTTTTTAGGATTATTCACAAAGTTGTATAGTTAACACTGCTAACATTCCCCCCAAAAAAAATCCTATTAGCAAACACTTCCCACTACCACCACCACCATGTATGCCTTAGTATTTGACAATATTTAGCACTTCAGCCAAAGTTTAGTGACCTTTTCCACACATGCATTATGGTGATAAGAGACATATACTTGTTTAGCAAGCATTTATTGAATATCTCCCAGGTGCAAGACAGAATGATGGGTATTGTGGAGAGAAAGGTGATTATAACACTGGATCCTGGACCTCAAGCAACCTAGTTAGAAAGTAATTGAGTAAGAAATAAAGTTGTATAAGAAATAATCCCTAAAAAAAATGAGAAAAAATATTTTTAAAAAGATGTTTTAAACTTATACATAATCACAAAAGAATATTTGGTTAAATTTACCTGGGGTAGGCGAAATATAAAGTTTACACACAGATTCTATCGGAAATTACTTATTGCCTTTTAATTAAAATATTTATTTAATGTAATGCCAACTGACACAGTTTATATAAGGCTTGTATTCATATTCTTCAGAATCGTATACATACTATTGATCCTGGAAACTTGAGAGATCAAAATATATTTGAAAGAAAGATATTTGAACATTTAAAAAAATCCTTCTATGATTTAGATTTAATCTTGACTCTGGAAATATTGAAATTATCTCGCAGTTTCAGCTCATTTAATGTACTCCAGTGAGGGCTTTTTGAAGATTCATTTTTTGTAACTTAATAGTTAAGAAAACTGGCTTTGTCTGGTTGATTTAAAATGAATCATACCTTTGTCACTTTCATTTCTTCCTAATTTTTCTTTCTTTTTCTCCTCAAATATTTGAGAGCCTACTGTGTGCCTGGCACTATTTTGGCTTACTCAGACAGTCAAGGCACTTCAATCCTTTTTTATTAGGTGGGCATAAATAAATAAGTTCAATCTGAGTGATGGATATGACAATTTTTTACCAAGTTTTTATTGTGACAGCGATTTTGATCAATAGCTTTCTCTCACCTCCTCTCTTCCCCATTACACAGTGATGTCAAGTGTCTAGGTTCACAGAAAAATTTTCTACATAGATAACCCATTTTTTCACCTCTGGAGAAAATAAGATATTTCTCATAACAGTCATTTTCCCATTCATGTTTTTGACCTTCAACAAATTCATGTTGCAATTTTTTTGTTTGGTGATGATTTAACATTGTTTATTTCTCTTGCAATAATTTCCCAGCTTGAAGTTTAGCATTTTGGCTGCTGGTATACTTCAGTATATTTATATGAAGTCATTTTATGTAGTAGATTTTATGATCTCCATTATGGAACACTTATTTTGATTTATATATTTATATTTTAGTTGTCACTAATGGCTACTGCAGAATGAAACTAATAGGAACATCAATTTCAGGAGAAAGAGTTTCCTATTTATTATGCATGTCAAAACTACAGACAAAGCAATTAAGAATCCAGGTACCTGTAGAATGGAGGGGCTTCCATTAAATACGCAATTTCTGTGGTTGTTAAAAAAATGGGAGAAAGTTTATTCTAGAGGTTCTAACCTCTACTGGTTGATCACTAAGTCTCCTTAATCTACTGTGGTAGGAAAACAAAGGCCCACAGAAGTATTGAGTGTCTCAAGTGGGGATCAGTGATAGAATTACAAGTTACATTGCCTTGCAGAGATGGTAAAACAGCACTCAGATCTGCAATGTTTAAGAAGCATAAAGCCTGCCTGGAAATTCATGGGAAGGAGAAGGTATGGCTAGTTAGCACAGAACAAGCACTGAGAACTGAATGGGTTCCCTCAATGGTTACTGAATTGTTTGTATTACCTCTTATTATGTGTCATTATGTTACAATTATTGTTGTTTTTAGCATTGTTTACCCAGAAGAGTAAATACAGAAAATGGGATGTTGAATGCACCATTCAAAGCCTGACTTTCCCTTTTTTCTTCTTCACTCATGGACTATCCGAGACATCAATACAGCTTCTAGTTTGACATTTCTTTTTTTCTTGTAAAACA
Source organism: Galeopterus variegatus (assembly GCF_000696425.1). Taxonomy (NCBI): domain Eukaryota; kingdom Metazoa; phylum Chordata; class Mammalia; order Dermoptera; family Cynocephalidae; genus Galeopterus; species Galeopterus variegatus. The sequence continues at coordinate 89,432 of NW_007731377.1, read as the reverse complement.
TGTTAGTCTGAATTTGAAGCATTTGAAATCAACTTTTTGGAAGTATCTACCATAAGCAAGCTTTCTAGTTATTCTGTTCTCATGAGTCAAACTATAGCCAGGCACACAGCAGACATGTTGAGTGGCCATCCAGGCCCTACAACAGGCAGCTACTAGTATTCCATCTTCTCAACCACCATGTAGAGTGAGTAGTTATTATCATCATTTTAAAGATGAAAAAACTGCAGCTCATTAAACCAGAATAATTTGTCCAAAGTCAGACAACAAATAGCATCCAATTCAAAGTCAACTCTTAACTGTTGAAAAGTTTCACTGTAGCCACCTTCTCCCCTGAGTAGATAAGCACCACATTCAGATAGGAAGATAATGTGAGCCTATGTGGTATGATGTTTTCCTTGATATTGAACAGCATTCTAACAAACTATCTAAAAGTAGATTCTTCTAGTTTACATGCATTTTAGTATATGTGTGTATATATATGGGTAAAATGTGTCCCCCAAAAGCTCATATGATGGAAACTTGATTCCCATTGCAACAGTGTTAAGAAGATGGGAAATCTGACTCTGGTATTTGAAAGGTAGGGCCTTTAAAAGGTTGTTGGAACATTGGAGCACACTCTCATGAATGGATTAATACATTCATGGAGTAACGAGTTTTCATGGGTGTGGACTGCTGGCTCGGCAAGGAGAGCACATGAAAAAGTTCTTGTGATTCTTGCCATGTGATACCCTGCATTGTCACAGGATTCTGTACAGAGCCATGATAAAGTAGAAGGCCCTCACTTGAAGGACTCCCTGCACGGTGAACTTTCCAGCCTCCAAAACTGTAAAAAAATAAATTTAGTTTCTTTATAAGTTACCCGGTTTCAGGTATTTTGTTACAAGCAACAAGAAACCAACTAATACAAATACATTAGGGAAAATATTTAAAATATCAGACTTTTAGATAATTTATATCATCTTTTGATAGATACGTAGTATACATTTTACACAGAGACAAATATTAATTTTGATCTTAGTTAATCACTGGATAGGATAAGAGGAAAGAACCAGAAATTAGTTTGTGATCACATTTTCCCACCTTTCCCTCAGCATCAGCACTTTAAGAAACAGTAAATCTCTGGTGAAAGTTTATCGACTGAGCTTACAGTTGTGTGTCCCATTTTTCAACTTTTCATGCCTCTCTCACTTTCTAGGTTTTAGCCAACTTTGCTGAGCATCAGACTGCTCAGTCAACAAAGTGCTAAAATCCATAACTCTGAAAACCCTCTTTTAACCAATAACTAATGCTCTCCAACTCAAGTGGAAATGCAAAACTTAAGAAAATATGAAGGCAATCCCCTTTCAGTGCACCAGACTGCTTCTATTTTAATTTCTTTGGGGATACAAAAGTAATAGAAATACAGACATGATCTATACATCTTATGCAGTGTATTTCAGGGCAACCAATTAGGGACAATGACAGACCTCTGAAATAGGTGTCACAGCATACCAAATTTTCTTTCAATAGAAGTATTTTGTGCTCCATATGTAGAACTCATATAATATTGATAATAGAAATATTATTCAGAAAATATCATTAATGAAATAAAATTTGTATTTTAAAAAATGCTTCCATTATCCATTTTGGGTTATATTATTTACATGATAATTCTTGTCTCTGAAGTCTAGGGTATATTTTGGTTACTGCAAATAATATTTCTACACTCAAGATGAATCAATTCTGAAATAGTTTTTTTTAAAAAATTAAAGGTCTATATTATTTCTATATTATTATCAAATAGTATATGTGATAATATTTGTAATTTTAATTGACTATATATTTTTTTGTTAGTAGACTGGTTACCTGACAAAATCAATAGCAATAATTCTGATCATTTGTAACAGTAACAAAGATTTTTAAAAATTAATTTGAATTATACTCACGAAGGTTATTTTTCAGTGAGATAGTTGGTCAGTTACTCATTCCATGAGGTTATGTGTTATTATTCAAGCAGCTACAATGTCTTCATAATTATAGATAGATAGATAGATAGATAGATAGATAGATAGATAGATAGATAGATATAGATAGATAGATAGATATAGATAGATAGATAGATATAGATAGATAGATAGATATAGATAGATAGATAGATATAGATAGATAGATAGATATAGATAGATAGATAGATATAGATAGATAGATAGATATAGATAGATAGATAGATATAGATAGATAGATAGATATAGATAGATAGATAGATATAGATAGATAGATAGATATAGATAGATAGATAGATATAGATAGATAGATAGATATAGATAGATAGATAGATATAGATAGATAGATAGATAGATAGATAGATAGATAGATAGATAGATAGATAGATATAGATAGATAGATAGATATAGATATTACAGTATTTAATGTAAATTTTTGTGGGGAAAAGAAAAATGCACTGTAGTAATAGAAATGTCTTCCTCTAAATAAACTCACAAATGTGTTATACCTGTTCTTATTTTAATTACCCATAGAAACTATTTCTCAATCTTATGGCAAGGTACTGCAACTAGTTTTTTTATAGCTTCTTCTCCCCCAGGATTTCATTCCACACAAGAATGGAAAATTGAAAAGGAGTGAGATTGTCACAAAATAATTTATGTCCTTTTAGGTTTTCCCCATGAGAATGCTCCCATAATAGCTTAAATTCCCCTGATTTAGGTCTCATAGTTTAACTTGTCAATACGTAATTATGATTCCAAAACAAAACTGATTGCTTTGCAGTTATTATATGAATGCTGTCATGCTGTATAAAAAAGAAGCATTGGCTAGAGGAAGGGAACGTCTCATTAGAAGTTTCTTATTTAATGATCTACCAAGGTTAAGACTCTAACTGTGAATGCCATCTTTAACAATCTTAAGCAAGATTCCTCCAGAGGCTTTATAATAGCTGTAAAGATTTGAGTCTATGACCTTAAATTTGGCTGTTATAAATATGGACATTATAAAAAGAAATATATGTACAAATAGCTCTGTGTGTGTGTATAAAGAGAAGTGTGTGTATTAATATATAACATCTAATCATATAGAGCTAAAAACTTCATTTATAATTAATTTTTTTGGATTATAAATTAATTTTGAAGTTCTAAAGGAATAAAACTATCAAAGCAATAAAGTGTTAATATTTTAGTAGTTGATTTGGATCTACAAAATGGTTTCTAACCTCATGTTGATTATAAAAGGTTATCTTCTATGGACTGTTGGAGGATTTTGCCTTTAATTTTTTTCTCTGTTGTGATGTTTTATGGTAGTTGCTCTTTTTTATTTAGGTTAATGCTGCTTTGCCTCCCATGGATTTGTCACCCCTTTTCCCCTGAGTGATAGATCCATGAAAGATTACTCAAAGCCCATCTCTTCTGAGCAGTGAGAAGACCCAAACAGGGGTTAATCTCCCAGAACCCTCAAGATAGAGGCATTCCTTCCATTTGGGAAATTAACCACGAATTGGGGTTCTCTTCCCACATTTATTCTCCAGACCAGGAAGTTACAGGAAGAGAACATAGGTAGGGCTTTTGCTAAGTACAGTTTAACAAGTTTAACAATAGAAGCTGGTAACATTCAGTAAGATAAGCAAGGTGACCTTCCATACTGTGGTTTGCAACAAAAGCTTGATTTTAGCAAACTTTCTCTTCTTACAGTAATTTCGCAGTATCTTTACATGTAAACCAGTAACCTGTCTGTCTTTGAGCCAGCAACCTTGCTGTGCTACAATTCTTTATCTTACAACAGAGACTTTGTAGCCTGAGGACAATTTCCTATCCTTTGCCAGGTCAATATTTGAAACTGCAAGGCTTTGGAAAACCAGGCCCTATGAAGTACATTTGCTTTATGCATAATCCACATCTCCCCCCATTTTATTTCTTTAAAGGAAAAAGCAAAAGCTATAGATCAGGTTTTCACAGTTAAGACAAAAGCATTTCAAGCAAAGTTGGTATCATTTAGCATGGCAAGTCCTTTTAATTTACTTCAGGTGAGGACTGATGATGTCATCTCAGAGTGGCTGCATGGGCATCATTCCAGCTGCTGTGAATTGGGTGTAATTACCAATTGTTGAAACTCCAGAATGGATTCTGTTCTGTATAATAATTGATTCTGAGTCCAGAGAGTTTGTTAATGTTCACCTGTCCAGGACATTACTGTTTTAAAAGCATCTAGTCTTTTGTGAAATTTTTGATCACTTACAAGTCTTTTGTTTAGGAACAGGATGTCTCATCCAAGTTACAAACACCCTCTTTAATGCCAGGAAAATTTAGAGAACTGCTTTTGTAGAGAAGACATTATTTTCCCCTTTATGATCAAGGCATTCCTCATAAAAGCATTGATGATCAATATCTTGATTGAAAAGGTCTTACTTTTTTTTTTTTTTTTTTTGCATAGATTCCTTGGAGCTGGGAAAGAGTATTCCCAGGTTGTCTAGTACCACATTGGGGAGATAGATGAACAGCAGGATAGGCCAAATTAACAAATAAATATAATGGGAGAAAAAAACTTTTAAAGGAAGCTGTTAACAGCCAACACCCCTCTATCAGAAATGACAAAATATTACTTGCATATAAAATTTAACTGCCAAATTAAATTACTCATGAATGTCTTTGTATAAATCCCATGCTGCTGGGAAGGCCCTTTCTCAGGTGGTGATCTGTCCCATGTCAGGGGGAAAGATGAACAGTAGGATGAAGCAGCAATTAAGGCAAATTCAGGCAAAATGAAAGAGGGGCCAGCAACTTAGAAGTGAGACATGTTATCTTATATTCAAAGTTTTCAGTTATATCCTGTTTTAAAGAGAGAGAGTTAATTTTCATTGAATTTATAAAAATAGCCGCATTGCCATAATAATCATAAGGATACTTAAAGTTATTAAATTTTGGAGGGATCAAAAAGGGAGAAAACAAAAGCTTTTATCTCTGTTTTAAATGATATTTTACCAAACTGTTGTTAGTTATAGATAGCTTAAGGGAGAGAGAGAGTTTTCTCAAATTTGGAAAACAAAACATTAAGAGAACCAGCAGTGTTTCAAAATAAGGAAATTGTAAAGACCCTTAATTATTTTTAATTAATTCACTAATTAACTGTTGTTGTGTTGACCTTTGTGAACAATTTCACAAACCCATCAGTTTCTTCATTAGAATTTTGGAAATTAAGTTTAAAGATATAAACTCAAAGTTTGTCAGGAAACTGTACCTATCAGAATTTTTTCATGAAATATTTGAAGACATAACATTTTAAAATTATAAATAAACCAAGATTATGACCAGTAGCATTTATATCAAGGGGGGGATATTTAAGAACCTTACAAGATTTTGGAACACATATCCATAACATCTTCAGTACTGACAATGCTTTTCCATATAGTCTAATTTATTAAAAAAGCCAATAGTTTTGATACATCTTTTATGTATCTTTTGAGAAGCTCCAGGGCCCTTGGAACTCCTCAAAGTTAGTTTAAACCTAAAGGTTGAGCCTTCAGTTTTGGATAGCTGTGCCAAATAACAAAAGGCTTAAAACAGTTGAATAAAATCACAAATTATTACAAAAAGTAAAACCAAAGTGACAAAGGGTTTCAAAGGCAGAGAGCACAAGAAATTATCATGAAATAAGTTTTTTAAACCAGTTATCTACGGGACAAAGAAAACCTTTTACAATTTTGTATTAAGAGCAGTCAAATGAAAAGATCTCTAGTAATCCTGTTTGATTAGTAAACCCAGGCAATGATGTGTACTGATAAGAACATTTTTATGCATTCAGGTTAGTAAATAGACGTCCATTTATCAGAGCAAATTAAACAAAGCCCAGTTTGCATTTTAGCTGTTTTTACCAAATATATATTTATGTTTTCCCAGCCAAAAACTTGGTGTATTAGATCTATCCCCTTATCAGTTAATGTTAACTAGGGCCTATGTGATATTAGGCATAGGTTTCCTTTCACTAGCCATTTTGGGTCCCAGGATTCTACATGGCATTTGGATCCATGTGGAACTTAAGACAGAGGGCAGTATTTACAAAGATAATGTCTAAAAGATATTGTTTCTCTCAGCATGGCCAGAAGGCAGAGCTGTGATAACAAGGAGACATATTGACCTAGAGACAAATTTAGGTAAAATGTTTAAATCAAATTTTGAAAATATGTTTATCAAAACTTCAGAAAATTTAAGTCATGTGAACTTGAAAAGTATACCTATTTATTTAATGAATGTGCATTAATGATAAGCCAATTTGGTACCTAGCCAACAACATAATTACACATACAGACATGACCATATAGACATAACATACAGCTTACACATGCATATATGCAGACATAAACAACAAGAACAAACAAGGATCTTATAGGTTTTGTTCAAGATGTAAAAAAAGCCCACTAGTAAAAAGGACAGTCAGGTTTAAATTGTGTTTTTTTTTTTTAAAGACATTGGTGAGGCCTCTCCCTACCTTAAAGAAAACAAGATAACAAATTTACATTGTAAAGCATAGTATGCAAGCCTTTTCAAGAAGACGTAGAGAAAGTTTTCCTTTTTTAAAAAAATGGCATAGAACTTTACCAGAGGATTTTGTGAAGAAATACATAGACAAGCTTAGAAGATAATTTAGAAGTCTGTTTAAGATAACCAGCTGGATACCAGAATATTTGAGAACATCTAGTTAAACAGGTAGATTTTAGGTTAGTTTTTGCTTCTCAGATGAGTTATTGAGCTTAAGGGCTGAGCTACTAGAAGCTATTTGACTGTCGAAGATTTTTAATTTACCCTGGGGTTAATTTGGAGCTTGTTGTCATTATTTTCATTACTGGTGGTCTCATGTGTACCATCCCCAGTGAGATGGATTGAGGTATGATGGCGAGGTGTTGAGATTTTGGGATCAGGTTCAATTCCTCATCTGCTTTGGGGTTACGCATAAGGTTTAATGGCCTTACCAGGAATTCACGGCGGGCCTGTGGGTGAGAGAACAGATGCATACCCTCTCCTCCGTGTTAACAATTTGACAGGTCTCCAACATTGTGATCCCGTCGGCAGGTGGTGGAATAAAACCAGGGGTCTAGGTCTCTTTGCAAGAGGTAGAAAGGGTTGTTCCATGGCCATTAATTTTTGGGAATTACGGTTTAAAAAATTTAGTGTAAACAGATCTTTAAAGACCTTTTTATGAGAGGCCAGTCCTATATCTATATTACCCCTCCTTTGTTTACTTATTTGAGATTTAAGAAAGCCATTAGCTCTTTGAACAATTGCCTAGCTACTGGGGTTAAATGGGATTCCTGTGACATGTTTAATATTCCAGTAGTGACAGAATACTTGAAAGACTTTGGAGGTATATGCTGGTCCATTATCTTTCTTAATTTGACTTGGAATCCTCGTGCTGGCAAAGGCAGAAAGACAATGTTTTTTAACATGGTTAGCAGTTTCTCCTGTTTGGGCAGTGGCATGACTAAGACCAGAGTAAATATCAACAGTAACATGTAAATATTTAAGACATCCAAAAGAGCAACAATGAGTGACTTCCATTTGCCAAGATTCATTACCTTTTATTCCTCGAGGATAAACTCCTCCAGGGAATTAGATTTAGAAAACTTCTGACAATCGGGACAAGCATGAACAATATCTTGAGTTTTCCTATAAGAGATCTGATGCATTTTAGCCAAAGCTTGTGCAACCTGATGAAAAAACTGATGAGAATCAATAGATTTCTGTAAAAAATTATTATATATAACAAAGTGATCAGCCATATCATTTCCAATTGATACAGGGCCAGGAAGACCAGGATGAGAAGGTATGTGAGTTACATAGAAAGGATGATGTCTTTTTGAATAAGTTTTTGTAAATGTCAAAAAGTTTCAAATAAGAGAAAACCATTTTCCTCATGAATAGATGCATCTTGAATTACGTGTAAGGCTCCAACTATGTAGGCAGAGTCAGCTACTAAATTAAGTGGCTGACTGTAAAAAAGTTGTAAAGCTGCAATGACAGCTACCAGTTCAGCCCTTTGAGTGGACTTATGGTGGATAGTAACAAAATGTTTCCAGATTCCCTGTTCCTGCCATGTTATAGATCCCTTTCCTGATCTGCCAGGAACATCGATAAGCACAGTTAGCGCTTGAGGGAGGGGAATAGGGGATAAACAGGATTTTCATTGTATGGGCAGTATTTGGAGTTCTTGTAAAATTTTATCATGAGGTAATGAGAATTTTATCTCACCAACAAAATCAGCCATAGTTATCTGTAAAGACTCTGATTGTTCAAGGGTATTGTAAAAATCAGTTTTAGAAAGACCAGAATTAATAATATCAGGATCATACCCAGTAAGTACTTGACAATGGTGTCTTCCCCTAGTGAGT
>NW_007731377.1:76092-80320 GCF_000696425.1 Galeopterus variegatus | reverse complement strand
ATGAAATGAATGACTTGAGATTTAACAATACATGTTAATTGTCTGGAATGTAAAAAGGATTTAATCTGTTTTAATTCTAATTTTGTTTTTTCAGATATGTAATGAGGGGAGGACAGATCAGGATCTCCCTTCAAGGTATTACACAAATGTTGTACTTGATAAGTTGGAACACCAATAGAAGGGCAGGGTCAGTTAATATGGCCAAGTAATTTTTGTAAGTCACTTAGAGTAAAAGGCTCCTGAATATGGAAAGATATATTTTGTGGCCATATAATTCTCTGAGTGATCAAAAAACCAAGGCATTTCCAACTCTCCTTTTTTTGAATTTTATCTGGAGCTACTTGTAAACCAGCATTATTAACTTCTTTGATTAAATGTAAATAAATGTATAATAGCAGTTCTGAATTGTTATGAGCATTGTTGATATGTCTAGTTATAGCATCTTGAAGACGATTAATAAAATAGATATAAGGCTCAGTGGGTCCCTGTCTAACAGTAGCAAAAGATTTAGTGGGAGTATTCCAGGGACTATGCAATGGCTCTAAATGCCCCACTTGTAACTATTGTTTAACAAGTAAAGTAGCTTGATTTAATTTCTCCCCTTTAAGAGGCCACTATTCCACCCAAACTGGAGGACCAGGGGTCCATTGTAATTTGACTGGTGGGAGTGTGGCCATGGCCATCATGATAAATTTTGAAGGAGATGTCCCAACATAAATATCCCATGGAGCAGGGAAGTCTCGGCCCCATAGAGTTGGAGATAGATATGGAACATAAGGCATAATGGAGGCAGTTTGTCCCTCAGGGCCAGTACACAACAAAGGATTTTTACTTTAATAAGGGATTTTGAACCTGCCTAATCCAGTAAGTGTAACTGGTGAAGAAGTTACTTTCCATAATGGAGTCCAATCCTTTTTAGCAATTATGGTAACATCAGCCCCTGAATCTGTAATTGATTTTTGTTCAACAGATAATGTCAACAGTGGCTGTATCTTATCTAATTTTTGTATCCAAAATGCATCAGGGGAAGCAAGAGGTTGAAGTTTAGTTTTTGTTTCAGGAATTTTGTTCCAAGCCTTTGTGGCTGCACTAGTTGTTTGGACAAGTAACATGTCCATGCTAATTTGAACCTAATTTCATAAATTTTCAACTGAAATGGCATGTAAGTCTTCCCAATATGCTTGTAGCCATACAGTATATTGAGCAGAAGTTGAAACAGTTTTTCCAAGTGTTTTCCAATCCCAAGGGGTCATATTATACCCATTATCAATTGATTCTAAGTATTCCTTAGTAAAAGTAGTACTGTGTAAGCCATTTTCTGTTATGTTCTTTTGAAGATATTCAAATGAGGAGAATGGGAAGTTTTCATGCCTTAACTGAGTCCCAGTTCTTACAACAGGAAAGACATGATGAGCATCAACTCCCATGTTATGTCCTTCTTTAAGACAGGACTCCATCAAGTCAATAAATGAATTGTTTGCCTCCAAAAGTGGAGGCAGGGGGAGAGGAGGAGAAGGCGGTGAGGACTGGCATAATATGGCATAAACATGTTTTTTCCTTTTGTTAAGGTTCTGAATAATTTTTAAAGCAATTCAACAAAATTTCCAAACCACTATAATCAATAATAATTTAGATGACCATTAGTTACTTTATAACCTACTGCCTTAAGGAGACATAGAAGGACTGAACTATGTTGAACTTCTCTCTTAGACAGTAAACTACCCATAATCACAAGAGTAGATAGAAAATTGAAAGAGTAAGAAAGCAAAACTTCCAGGCAAAGCCCTAGCTAGACACTGCAGCATGTGTGCAATGGCTTAATCGAAAGCCACCCCTGTGATCTCCTTTACTGGGGTGAGTCTCCTTTACTGGGGTGAGTCACCCTTACTGGGATTTCCCTCTTGATGGGATGAGTAGATGTCCTGTTTCTTTTCCTGGGCATACTTTTTATTTTCCCCCTTTTGTCAGGGCCTCCCTTTTGTTGGGATGAGTGGCAGACATCCTGTTTCTTTTCCTTTCCAAGGCTTGGCAGGTCGGTTTCTGATTCGTGGACCTAGAATTTGTCACATCAGGGTCACCATTTTTTGCTTTGCCTCCCACGGATTTGTCACCCCTTTTCCCCTGAGTGATGGATCCACCAAAGATTACTCAAAGCCCATCTCTTCTGAGCAGTGAGAAGACCCAAAAAGGGGTTAATCTCCTAGAACCCTCAAGAGAGAGGCATTCCTTCCATTTAGGAAATTAGCCACCAGTTGGGGTTCTCATCCTTCATTTATTCTCCAGACCAGGAAGTTACAGGAAGAGAGCATAGGTGGGGCTTTTGCTAAGTACAGTTTAACAAGTTTAACAATAGAAGCTGGTAACATTCAGTAAGACAGACAAGGCAACCTTCCATAATGCAGTTTGCAACAAAAGCTTGATTTGAGCAAACCTTCTCTTCTTACAGCAATTTCCCAGTGTCTTTACATATTAATCAGTAACTTGTCTGTCTTTGAGCCAGCAACCTTGCTGTGTTACAATTCTTTATCTTACAACAGAGACTATACCCTGGGGAAAATTTCCCATCCTTTGCCAGGTCAATATTTGAAACTGCATGGCTTCCAAAAACTAGGCCTTGTGAAATACATTTGCTTTATGTGTACTCCTCAAGCTAAAATTAATCCAAAGTATAATCTCATTATATTAATTTGATGATTTTTTTGTACCTATGCTATACTTTTTTTATACTATGCATAATATGCAATTATTTGCTAGGCCTATAGTTAATGTATTTATTGAAGAAGTACTATCTACAAGATTATGTTAAGTATTGGCGATATACAGTTTCTTCTCTCATAAAGCTTGTCATATGAGAAAATCAGACATAATTAATTTATTAAAAATTCATTAAATTTAATAAGGAAAAATTACAGATGTGTGAGACTTAATAAAAGAGAAACTCAATATAGTTAGATGGAGATATTGGAGAATGTTTCTGGGGAGATGGTGTCTTAGCTAAGACCTAGAGAATGAAATGGTGTTGATGGATGAAGAGGATACCACACATTGAAAACAAGGCACTCTAAGGCTTTAGAGGGAAGTAAAAGGAAAGCATATTTTAAAAACTAAATGAAGGCTGTATGTTTCGAGCATACTCATTGAAGAGGAAAGTGGTAGGTTCAGGAGACCTCACAGGGTTTTGTATACCCTCTAAGGCTTTTCAGCATTATTCCAAAGAGTTGAAAACCATTGACAAGTTTTAAGTAAATGCTAATGAGTCTAGAGATGACGAGAGGATTCAGGGGACATAATCAATAAAAACACCCAGATTTCTGACTCAAGCAAATAGGTGGACCATGGTGCCATTTACCGAGGTAGGAACCATGACAGATATGATAGACACTTGTGAGAAATACAAGTGGATATGTCTGTATCAGTAACCAGGAGAGAGCTAGGGATGAAAATGTAAATATAAGTACTTTTCAAGCACAAATATCTGTTGTTGCTTGGCCACTCATTTCCTCTTTTACGAAGTTTAGCAATAATGGAATTGTTTGTGGATTTAGCAAGGCATGTGTCTATGAAGCAGTCACGGGCAGAAGCCACACTGGAGTTTGCTGCAGAGTGAGAGTAACAGGGTAGAAGTTGTGAGGGCTGTGTCTTTTTCAAGAATCTTGGGTGCAAAGGAAGAACAGTAAAGTAGTAGCTAGACATTAGCGTGAAGATATTATTTCTGAAGAGAAACATGATACAGTCCCTTTGAGAGATCCATAAGAGAGTGGGAGTTTGAAAACATAAAAGAGATCGACTTCTCAGTAAGGTACTGAGAAGGCTGGAGGGATTGGAATACAGAAGCTATAAGAAAAAATTAAGGAACATATACTCTGTTTTAAAAAGGAGCATATGAAAAGAGGATGTGTTGGTAGCTTGTATGTCATCAATTTAAAGTTTTTCTCAAATAAAGACATCTACTTTCTCTATGTATTAGCAGATTAGATCATTTACATGAGGGGAAGAGGCTGGTTCAGTGAAGAAAAGAAGGAAAAGAAGTGGGATTGTAAAAAGAAAGGAGGCAGAACAGAAGTTTGAAGAGCCTGAACTAGATGGAAAAAGCAGCTGAGGAAAGGGTACAACAAACTGACCAGAGAACAACATAGGTGTTACTGCGCAGTGTTGAGATTCCACTTGCAGCTGGTTACCACAAATATGTAGATAATACCTCCTATTTATTTGGAGTGATTTTTCTCCA
>NW_007731377.1:73632-75361 GCF_000696425.1 Galeopterus variegatus | reverse complement strand
GGAAAAAGCAGCTGAGGAAAGGGTACAACAAACTGACCAGAGAACAACATAGGTGTTACTGCACAGTGTTGAGATTCCACTTGCAGCTGGTTACCACAAATATGTAGATAATACCTCCTATTTATTTGGAGTGATTTTTCTCCGGCAATTGTTAGCAGCTTGGAGGTGGTGATTTTCTGGGTGAGATTTTTTGAGAAAGACAGGGGCATTTAGGCCATTGTCTAGAGGAATTTTATGGGCAGACTATAGAATTTTAAATTAAAAGGAGAGGAGAAAAGGAAAGCCATAAAAGATTGATGGGGAGGAAGAAAGCAGAGGGGAAAATTAACTGAAAACTCAGTAAAGTGAAAGAATACAATGGTGGAATGGTTCAGTATGCCTGCCTATGTATACATGCAAGAAATATGGACTGATAAGTTGCATTGCATTTCAGCTGTTTTTGCACCAATAAGAAGAAAAAAAAGAAAGAAAGAAAAAAGAAAAACTGCATCACTCAATAAAATGCCCTTAGTTATGTGACTGCAACTTGATTAGCAGTAATTATAAACATGTAAGTCTGTAAATCACTTTTCAGTTTATAAAGCATAGCACAGAGCATATAGACTGTCCCAATCTGGCATCTCAATCTGTGCCAGATACTGTGCTAGAATCTAGTAATAAAATCATAAACAAGACATGATCCTTTGTTCAAGAAACTCACACAAGGCAATGAGAAAATCAATCTGGAAGGGTCATACAAAATTACAAATAGGACATGCTAGTTAAATCGGGTTCTAATTAATAACAGGGTGTCTCAGAGTGGTTAAGAGATTTACCCAGGTTTGTAGGGTCAAAAAGAATCAGAAGTTCAGGTAGAATTCAAGTCTCCTAACTCTACATTCTATTCGTTTGTTTTTCCCATTTTAACACATTGCCTGCAAAAGCACATATGTTTAAAAGTTAATAACACTACTAATTTTCTGCAGAGCAACAATAGCAAATTGTACATTTTTATATGTAATCAAACTTTCATATTAATTCAGGCAAATGCAATGATATGTTTGTATCCAAGACCCGTTTGAGATAACCAGGAACACAATGTTGGAATGAGAGACTAGAAAAAGAAAAATGTTAATTTTATGTACAAACATTTGACTATTTTATGACCTCAGAAGAATTATTTATCCATTCATTATTGAATTTCTCATTTGTAACTGCATGTACAATAGACTTACTAATCTATCTCATAAGCCTTTTATGCAAAGTGGCTAATAATAATAATTATATAAAAACAGCAGTCTTTTAGCAGTTGAACTGTCAAGTGATAATGAGGATGGTAGCCTGGAGTAAAACTGGTTTGTATAGCAGAAGAAGACAATTATTTCTCATGACAACAAGGTAAAAAAGAGAACATCAAAGTCATTTAGTTGCTATTTTTAGCCTAAATAGAGCTTAATAAGCCTTTGATAATGCCCTTATATTTTTCCACAACATTCAGTCTATGGCTATTGTAATTTTCCATATACAGTTAGGTGAGCAGATCACTCTGATAGGTCAACAAATACCAAGTGAAGGGTCAGTGTTTTTAAATAACATGTACCTGTTACTCATAAAGAGGCTTCCAAATGTATTGTAATATTGTTTGAGATCAGCCATAACAATTCACAACAGACGCCTGAGAGGACCAGAATTAGACCAGAGCATCCAATATATATGTGACTGTGCTATTTGTGTAGGGTGACTTACCATT
>NW_007731377.1:47709-73608 GCF_000696425.1 Galeopterus variegatus | reverse complement strand
CCTGTTACTCATAAAGAGGCTTCCAAATGTATTGTAATATTGTTTGAGATCAGCCATAACAATTCACAACAGACGCCTGAGAGGACCAGAATTAGACCAGAGCATCCAATATATATGTGACTGTGCTATTTGTGTAGGGTGACTTACCATTAAATAATATATATTTTCTCGTAGGAAACATAATTTTATTAGGCCTCACCTAAAATATTTTGATGAAGCAAAACTTCATGTTACGTTGAACTAGCGATAAGATTTTATATTTGTTGTGCCTGAGAATAGCAGAATAAGTGTAAAAAAGGTTAATTCTAATAAAAAATGATATATCTCCATTAATAAACAATTTATTAATATAGGTATTTATACATTCTGGTCAATTTTACCTTTCTTTTTTGGGGGGTGGGGGTGATACAAAATGTTCAATCATATACGTACTAAAATGATTATAAAATATATATTCTAGACTTATGAATTTTCCTCAGATTTTGAGAGGCATTTATTTTAATGTGTACTCTAATTGACACATTAAAATAAATACCTTTTTAAAATGGGTCTTGTAAAGTTAACTGTCATATTTGGATTCTGTTGTCTTCAACCTCTGCAATTCTATACTCAGAATCCATTGCCTAAATAATCACTTCTCCTTCTTTTTCTGGAAATCTCATTGGTCCTTAGTTTGTGTTCAGTATAAATCTTTTTCTTCAATTAATTTTTAATTGGAAAGTTAATTGAAATAATGGAAGATTCATATGCAGTTGTAAGAAATAATGCAGAAAGGTCTTTAGTCCACTTTGCTCAGTTTACACAACAGTAACAGTTTGTCAAATCGACCTGTCTTATTCAGATTTCACCAGTTGTACTGGTACTTGTTTGAGTGTGTGCGTGTGTGTGTTTTATGTATTTAGTTTTATGCAATTTTATTTCCTGTGTAGGTTCTTATATGCACCACAACAGTAAAAATACTAAACAGTTTCAACAAAATAAACATCTTTCATGTTGTCTTTTCATAGCCACACATACCTGCTTTCCACTGCTCCCTCTGTTCCCTAGCCCATCCCTAACCCTTGGTAACCACTGATCTGTCCTCCATTTCTTAAACTGTATCATTTCAAAAATGTTATAGAAAGGAAGTCATACAGTACTTAACCTTTGATATTGTCTTTTTCCCCTCTGTTCCCTAGCCTATCCCTAACCCTTGGTAACCACTGATCTGTTCTCCATTTCTTAAACTGTGTCATTTCAAAAATGTTATAGAAAGGAAGTCATACAGTACTTAACCTTTGATATTGTCTTTTTTCATCCAGCATAATTCCCTGGAGATTTATCCAAGTGGTTGCATATATCAGTACTTTATTCCTTTTTATTGCTGAGTTGTATTTTATGGTAATATCAATTTATGGAATCTTTCACACATTGAATGACATCTGGACTTTTTCCAGTTTTTGCTTATTAAGAATAAAGCTTCCATTGAATATTTGTGTACACATATATTTCCACTAGTATGGGACAAATGATCAAGAGTATGATTGATGTATCATATGGTAATTGCACGTTTCATTTTGTAAGACTGTGTAAAACTAGTTTCCAGAGAGGCTGTACCATTTACAGTCCCACTACAACACATGAATGCTCTTTACCAGCATTTGGTGTTGTCTCCAATTAATATTTTATCATTCCATCTCTTATCTAATAAACCTATCTACAGTAACCTTAAAAAATT
This sequence comes from Galeopterus variegatus, assembly GCF_000696425.1. NCBI lineage: Eukaryota > Metazoa > Chordata > Mammalia > Dermoptera > Cynocephalidae > Galeopterus > Galeopterus variegatus. Next base: position 71,891 of record NW_007731377.1, on the reverse strand, counting down.
ATAATGAGTAAGAATGACATAATGACATTGGAAAAATATTCAGGATATATATTTAAGTGGAAAAAATTATATAATTATATTTATTGTACATAACATATAGAAAGAAAACAAAATTTTAATTATGGTTAATTTTGTACAGTGATATTATAGGTGAGTTTATAATTTATTTTAATTTATCTTCATTTTCTATTTTTTTAAGGTTACAACTTATAAAGAAAAGAAAGTTAATAAAAACTTCAAATATACCAACATTTCATGCTTCATATTGTTTAATATTTGTATATCAGGACCTGTCTCTCCTACATCCAGTCAGTGTGATTAAACACTCTCCTTTCCAGAACTTCCATTAATTTTTATTTTTTCTTTCCCAAACTTATGTCTCTTCTTTCCTTTGGAATGTTGCTTAAGGTGTAGCTCTATATTTTCATAAATATAACCCATTTCTTCTCTTGGCAAGGAATGTATGTACAGAGAAAAAAAGTATATATATATTTTTTGCAAACCATTTTGTGTGAGAGAGAGTGTGTGTGTGCACATGTTTAAGTATCTCCAGATCCTAATTGTGTCTGCACATGATGGAGAGAAAGAGCTCTTTTATCTCTTCTCCTTCTTATAAATGGAACCAGCCCTATGGGATTAGGGCCCCACCTTCATGATCTCATTTAACCTTTATCACCTCTTCACAGTGCCTATTTACAAGTACAGTCATGTTAGAGGTTAGGTATTTAAAATATGAATTATGGAAAAACACACACATTCAGTTTGTAACAAACACAATTACACTCAGTAGGTTTATTAAGCAATTCTTTAGGTTTAGGAAACAAATCAGCAGAAGTGAAAGATAAACCAGAAAAATATTTTTTTGTTTTTAACTAAAAAGTAGCTCTAAATCAGGCTAGTATAGATGTGACCACGTGGTTTTCACAAGAATTATATTTCACAGCAGCACCCTTTTAGCACTACAATTTTTCTGTGTTCCAAAGAACAATTGCTTACTCATTGCATAATTTGACAGTAAAAAAGTAAAGTCATTGACTGTAATGTTAATTAAATTTGGTTTGCACTTTAAAATGATACTTCTGACAGTTTTAAAGAAAACTTTCTGTTGAGTTATTGATACTAGTGGTAAATTGTGTTCCACTAAATATTGCTCTAAACATGTCCTTATAGGCCATTATGCAAAAGATAGAAGTGTAAGGGCTTAAGAGGTCTCTGCATTTCTTGTTTGGGTCATGCATTTGCATTGTAATATCATTTGTTGAGGTCAAGACTATTGATTTATTAGTAGATGGATGGATTTATTCAGTGTTGTGAAAATGAAACACATTGAAATAATATTTGAAGGTCAGTTGGAGATTGACATTCTGGCATAAAGGATGAGAGAAGAAAAAAGAAGTGTTGGAGGAAAGGGAGCTGATTAAAAAACAATGTAACAATGCTTTTAAAACACCATGTCTGGACCATGCATTTTTTATTCAAATCTAGTTTGGTACTGCAGTATATTCCAACTCCTCCTTCCTAACTAGAAAGTGAACTCCTTGAGAAAGGAACAGAGATGTAGATTCCATCATGTTCTGAGTAGCACCCAGCATGGAGCTCCTCACAGAAAAACACTCGATGCTCCTTCTGAGTGGTATTGACTTAAACTCAACAGCACTGAATTGAATAAGACTTTTCCCCTAAGACTGGCTGATGTTTCAGTAAACAACGGAACTTTCAGGATTTTTTTTAAACATAAGAGCAGAGAATTTTCTCCTCATTATTTTCTCTCATTCATATACCATTTTTATTTTACATATATTTTCCACATGATCCTGGCGGATTTCATGTGACCTTATCATCCCCCTCCACAGCTTACAAACTGCACTATGTATGTATGACTATGAGATGTCAAAATGTCTCCATTAACATCTAAAATACTGTTTTACTCTTGGCTAATAATTAAATGACTGCATCAAAAATTTGAGCATGATTTTTTAAAAGATGTTTAAATTATGACCTAATGTCTCCATTAACATCTAAAATACTGTTTTACTCTTGGCTAATAGTTAAATGACTGCATCAAAAATTTGAGCATGATTTTTTAAAAGATGTTTAAATTATGACCTAATTAATCAACAAGACTGACCCTTAATTTGGTTTCTAAGATGTTAAACACAATTCCACTTCGGAACTAATAACAGGCCAACTCACTTTGACATATCAACTATTAAGTCCCTGACAGGGAGTGTTAATGTTAGTAAAAGAAATGCATTTAAAAAATACAGTGATTTTGATATAGTCATTTTCCATTTTTTTTTTTTTTTTGAGTTTCATATTAAGAGCTGGCTTACCTTTCTTTGTCTAGTTGTTTTGTGTAAAGAAAGGAAGAGGAAATCTACTCAGACCTTATTGCTGTTTATTTAATTGGCAAGGACTGTATGTACAGAGAAAAAAAAATCTAAGGGTGACTTGCTTCTTGATATGGATATAAAACTGGACTGACATCCTTGGTTATTGTGTGGAAATCAAAAGCTCTCCCTTTTATGGACATTTACAGGGGTTTTGCATTCTTTTGGCTGGTCTGCTTCCAGAAGTTTGCAAATTTATCCCTCAGTCTGCTGATCCAAAGTGAAGCACCATACAAAAACAAGTACACTCCTACAAAGTATTTTTCAATGTAGTAGACAAAAAATATTCTAAGATGGTGGGAAATCTTAAAAATCAAAAGTCAAATAACTTTCAATTGAATATATTAAACTTTCTTGTTTTTAAAAAGCTCTTTCAGGCTATCTGTCAGCTTCTCTCAGACCCAGCCCCACCCTGTAGCATAATCCTCTTGCCTTCTCTGCCTTTCTCTTTCCTTCCCCATATCCTCACTCCCCGCCCTTCCCTGGAATAAAATAACAAACACATGAACCAATAATTTTTTCTCTTAGGCAAGTCAGAGTAGGGCTTCTCTAGTTTTGGTCAGGTTCTTGTGATCATTTCTAAAAATCCTAATTTCCTCTCAAGCATCATTTTTCCAGAAGAGGAAATAATGAGGCCAAATGTTAAAGCAATGAACAGATTGCCACTTTATTAATGATAAACCAATGTTGTAGAAGGAATGTATATAAAGATAGAAGAATGTATGGGAATATCTGTATGTTTTCTTAAGTAACCCGAGTCTTGCTTTAAGGGTTTATCAAGACATGTTCTTTCATAAAAACTCTTGTTATTGAGTATGAACATGTTGACTGATGGAATTGCCCTTAGATGAGATCGCTAACTACATAAGATTTAGACCACAGAGTATAAAATCTAAGAGGAAGATAATTTTCAAGCTTTCTCTGTGTTCGCGTTAACAGCTGCTCTTTGAAAATCTGCCACTCTCTCCAGTTTCTGTGAACCCAGGACTGAGAAAGCTCATTCCAGGAATTAGTGTCACTGCACTCTCTAGGCTTCTTGTACTGCTTTTCTTTATCCTACCCTGTGAATCTTAAGAGCACATCCGTTCATGAAAATGAAAGAACAATGTTTATCACAAAACTAGATAATTATTCTTCCACACTTAAGTTGTTATCACCGTTTATTTATTTGCATGTCATTATCTTCTCAATATAAGAGTGAAAACATTGTTCATTGGACTAGGAACAGTGTTAGGTTACAATTTCAGGACAGAGATTTACCAACAAATATGATTTATATATAGCATTTTAGCACCAAACATAAATGAGTATATGGTACTCGGCATGTACATTTATTGATCTGAAACAATTAAAAGAATATGTATAAACTTTATGTTATTGTATTGCATGTGTAGAGTTTCCTAAGGGAAGAATATTCTTCACATGATATCTGTCAGAGAGAAAAAGGTGCATGGATATAACCTTTCCATTGATTTATGGACAAAAAATAAATCCTCAGTGTATCGATTTTTTTTTTTTTTAAAGTACATTATGTGCATGATATCTGAGTGAGTTTCATTTTGTATTTGCATTCCTGAGATTGATGAAAGCTGTAGAAAAATCATTTGTGGGAGAAAATTCCCTGTTGACTGTGCATCAGGAAAAAAGTAAAATGTGTTGGAATTCCAGCAACAAGAAGGAATATTTCATAACCAATGTACTAATTTTAAAGAGGAAAATTCAAATAACTAGAAGAAAGAAAAAACTCTCTGTTTTAAAATAGTCTTCCATTTTCAAAAGACGGATGGTTTAATCAGTCAGCGACATCACATGTAGTACCACTTCCATTCCTCCTTTATCTGTCTTCCTGCCATATTTAAAACCATGATTAAAATCTTGCAGATCCACTGGTAAAAGAGTATCGAGTTTTCCCCATAAAAAAATATTGAAACAAGCTGTCAATCTCAGTGTTCCTTTTAGATCTTCCAGCTTTTAAGATTATATCCTTCTGGTTTATTGTCCCCAACAAAGTCCTTTCTTTCACTGCACAATTGCTTCTTAATCATGGACTATCTGCCAAGCACATTTTAGCTCCTGAGGATACAATGGGTAATAATGGACAAGGACTTTTACAAAGGGCCATGGTAAGGGAGGTTAGAACTAACAAATTAAAAGAGGCAACTATATAAATAATAACAATATATCCATTTGAAAAAGTGCCCTAATAAAAATAAAATCAGGTAATGTGCTTCAAAAAGGGTGAAAGTTGGGGCTGGCCATTTAGGCTGCTGATTTAGAATGGCCAGGTAAGGACTAACTCTTTAAGAGTTGATGTCTAAGCCAAATCTCAGAGCAGAAATATGTCAAGGGTGGGAGAATGGCTATGTTAAAGAGCATTCTAAAACAGAACCATGGAAATATCTGGAGGATTGAATGGGTTTGACTCATTAAGAAAATAAGGAAGACCTCTGAAGGTCTTGTGGCTAGATCGTGCAGCACCTTGTTCTGAAAATAAGGAGTTTGGGTTTTTATTTTAAGCACAAGGAGAAGCCCTTGTGAGGTTTAAAGCAGGAGAGAGACAAGTTGTGAAGGTCTTGTGGCTAGATCGTGCAGCACCTTGTTCTGAAAATAAGGAGTTTTGGTTTTTATTTTAAGCACAAGGAGAAGCCCTTGTGAGGTTTAAAGCAGGAGAGAGACAAGTTCTTATTTATAATTTTAATGGTTCACTCTGGCTAGAGTGTGGAGAATGGGTTTTTAAGAAGGCCAGGGTAGAGGTGGGAGAACACTTTAGAATATACAGCAACCGGCCAGGCAGGAGGTGGTGGTTTTGACTAAAATAGTAGGAGTGAAGAGACAGAGACTAAGTGGATTTGCAGGATCTATTTTTGAGGCAAAACCAAAAAGAGTTGCTGATACATTGAATTTGTCTGTGGGGAGAAAAAAGGAAGAGGAATCAAAAATGACTTCTGGGTGTTTGGCCTCACAACTGTTGACAGTGATGCCTCTAAGGGGATTGGGAAATGGAAACAGGGCAGGGACAGGTTTACACAGGGATGGGTGGGAAAAATTAACAAGAGCTCTGCTTTGGATAAGAAGAGATAGGGGAGCACATAAGACATCAAAGTTGATATGAGAGGTTGATCTCTGATATCTAATTCCTGAATGGTGTCCAGCAAAACCCACAAATGTTAAGTAAACTTCATGAAAGCCAATGAATTCCAAAAAAGAAGAAAGGACATGTAAAACTGAATTTTGTTTGGGATTTCACTATACATAACATGCACACAAGCATATGTGTGTGCAGTATATGAACTTCAGATACACAAATGCACATACACACATACAGGAAATTTTAATGTGAATGAAGAGTGTAACTATGAACTGCTAGTTTTGCTATATTCTCTCATATGGGTTGACTGTGAGTCCTAGTTATACAACTCTCCATCTATTCACTCATGGGGGACAGATTTGCTCTGACCACTCACACGTGTTATATGTCTGCTTTACTGAGATCTATGTATGTCTAAAACTAGCAGCTCTTTGAAGGCTTAATGATGTGTAAAACACAGCGGTCTACAAGTTGGGCTTAGAAAAAATCTAACAGTAATGATGATAACATCGATGATAATAGATTTACATTTTATTGTGAGTTTGAATACTTCTTTTTCATTTTAAATACATTTTATACTTAACTAGTGCTTCATCTGATTTATATAATTCCTACACTGTACAATCCCTGACTTCTGGATGAATGTTGAATCACTTTCCTACAGGTGGAGTGGAGACGTGATGGGACAGTGGTAAAATTACTAGTATTTAGACAAAGTAGAAGTTAGATAAGGTAACCTTAAATCAAAAAGGTATTTTATGTTATGGACTGGGGGCAGAGGTGTCTTGAATTAAATCTTCCTTCCCAACTCTTCAATCCAAGAGTGTCTTGCAGCCAGTTTTATTAATTGATCACTTATCTGAATTCACATGATTACCTACGACAACCAGACCTGAGTGTTTCACTGGGTGGCCAGGTTGTGCTGCAAGGATAAAAGGCAGATAAATGTTACCTAGGGAATAGATCAGTGTATGCTTCAAGGTTGCTGTAGTGAAAACACACAGACCAGGCTCAAGTCATACAGGGTTTACTTACAGCAGGAGAGGAGAGAGAGAGAGAGCACAGGATCAGCTCGTTGCAATGTGCCTGTCCTCCCATGGTCAGAGGATCCAGTCCACAGCCTCACAGGTGATGTGGCTGCAGGCACCCCACTTTGAGCTGCAGTAGAGGGACCCTCCCACTCCCCATGAGGTTTGAAATATAGAAAGATGGGGGTGTGTCTGAGGGCCATTGACACATGAGCTTAAGCAGAACAAAGGAGTACACAGAGTCTGAAATAGTGAAAGAAATTCCCATACAAGGCGATGACCCCAGCACATGCTGTGAGGGCTCTGTCTCTGTTGGTCAGGAGGTGTTATGGGTTGAAGCCCATTCTTATGTGGTCCAGTGGAGTCCAGTCGAAACACTGCATGCACAAGACTGCCTTTCCCAGCAGTCTGGAGAAACAGCAGTTATTTGAAGACTGAAGAACTTGATACTTCCAATTCTGAATTTCTGTTGCTGTCCCATGTTTGAACATGTGATGCTCCTCAGCTGTGTATGTTAAAGTAGCTGAAAACGTAGGACAGCAAAGTCAAAAATGAATGGGTTTTGCTTCATGTTAACCTCCGCTTTGAAATCAGATTCACCTTTTAAATTACTTGTTATCAAATAGTTGTCTAACTTCTTTGAAATTAGACACAATGTCTTCCTCACATGATTTGCACGATTATATAAGACAAAATATAATAAAATGCTGGTCATAAATCTAGCACATATTACCTGTCAGTACAGCATCAAAGGCAAATTTCCTAATTGGTGGGCACAGGAAATAAGAGGCTCAGTAACCGTGATTTCTTAGCTTATTTGTTTACACAGATTGTTTTCTAGATCACCAAGGTTATCAGGCAACAGAAAAGTGAACATATTGTTATTTTTGACAGGACATAAGTTAGCCAACGGAGTTACATGTTGTATTCTTTACTCTCCTGACAATTCTGTTCTGGTAGTTAACAGAGGTAACAGGTTTCAAAATTACTGCACAAGAGAAACTAAGTGGACAGTTTCCATTTCTAGCTTTTTAATGATTCCTACTGACCCCACTTATCAAGTCTTCAAAACTGTGCATGTCAGCTCTGTCACTGAAGCACAAATTAAGAACTCTCAAGTACCAGCAGGTAATTATGTCTCACTTCATTGATAAGGTCTTCCATTTCATTTACAGAATTTTAGTTCTCTTAATTACAACTAAAACAATCCTAGGAATAACTTAAAGAATAAGAAATTGGAACCTTTGCCGTAAGGAGGCTTGAGAAACAAATATTTGCTTCTGGCTGACTGCATCCAGAGTGGCCTGAAGGGAATCCAGCATTTTCCAGACTAAGCCCATACTTTGCATCACCGTGTTCCTTTACTGCTAGTGCCTGCCCTCTCTGCTTGAGGTGCTGACTTTGGCAATTGCTCCAGAGGAAATGACTGTGTACTAAGGCACTTTCTAAAAAATTCAGGGAGGGGAGAAAGTTATTTATTTATTTTTATTTCTCTCTGTGCCAAAGAAGGCTTCAGGGTATTTTCTTCCTCAGGGTATTTTCTTCCTCAGCAACTCTTTAACTCTCCACTTGTGAAATATCTTTCTGTGTACTTTGCAGAGAATGAAATCTCACCAGAGGCCCTCTAAAACTTTTTATTTCTCTCTGTGCCAAAGAAGGCTTCAGGGTATTTTCTTCCTCAGGGTATTTTCTTCCTCAGCAACTCTTTAACTCTCCCCTTGTGAAATATCTTTCTGTGTACTTTGCAGAGAATGAAATCTCACCAGAGGCCCTCTAAAATGACTTCAGAAAAGTATAGATAGGAGTCAAGTGCAGAATTACGTCCCCTCCACACCCTTACAGAGCAGCTGCAGGACAGACTATTGACCTCTTTTTTGACTATGCTAAAATCTTAATTTTATCAAAAGCTTTTTTTAAGCATAGATCTGTGTAATAGGATGTAAAATCATTTCCAAAAACAGAGTTATTTTAAACAGACTTTCTTTTTCTTTCATGTAGTAATGGTGTAATTTAGTAATCAAAGAGAAAGTAATAGTGGCATAGCTGGCTTATTATCACTCACTTCTGTTCTTTGTCCTTAATTTGACCATACTTTTGATGTTGACCTTTGTATACAATTCTATCATAGTCTTAATGTGTACTCCTCATGCACCTTTATATTTATCAGGGACAATATTTTTTCCTATGCAGGACAGACTATTGACCTCTTTTTTGACTATGCTAAAATCTTAATTTTATCAAAAACTTTTTTTAAGCATAGATCTGTGTAATAGGATGTAAAATCATTTCCAAAAACAGAGTTATTTTAAACAGACTTTCTTTTTCTTTCATGTAGTAATGGTGTAATTTAGTAATCAAAGAGAAAGTAATAGTGGCATAGCTGGCTTATTATCACTCACTTCTGTTCTTTGTCCTTAATTTGACCATACTTTTGATGTTGACCTTTGTATACAATTCTGTCATAGTCTTAATGTGTACTCCTCATGCACCTTTATATTTATCAGGGACAATATTTTTTCCTTAGGACATTTTCTCCAACAGATATTGACAGTACCTTTAAGTCTAACAGAATCTGTAAATTAAAAAACAAACAAACAAACAAACAAAAATTATCATTTTATTAGCTAGTGTTTTATTTCTTTAGATTTTCTCTTTGCTTTTAAAAATGCTTGCTAAATTTATAGGCGACTAACCAGCAAAGAGGATGATGCTGGTTCCTGTTACAGAAAAAAGGAAAGCAATATAAATCATTGAGTAATCTTGGATGTGATGATTCCTATATTTATGAGCAGATGAGAACCATATGTTTCTCTGAAGTTTTCTAATTTGCTGTGAAAGGATTATCCTTAATAAAATAATTTAAAAATCTCTAAAGTATAAATTTGTAAAATAAACTACACTTTTATTACATTTTAAAAGTCTCAGTGTTTTTTAGTGATAATTATGTGCATTTAAAAAAAATGAAGTATCACCTATTTGGATTAACCAAGGAAATTCTTCTAAATTTCTAGTCAAACCTTTCTGAAAGATAATTATCAGCTGCTATTACAATGTAATTATGTCAGTAAGGTTTTTTTTGCAGGATTTATATACAAACAAACAATATATTCATTTTCCATGTCTGCAGGCAGATTTCTTTCTTTTTATGTTCTTCTCTAACCATTTGAACTTGAAAGGGTAGAATACTTTCTCAGCAGTATTTGGGTGTCTTTTGTCCATAATCTTATTGATGGTTTCTTTTGTAATTTGTAAAGCAAAATTAAAATCGACCTGTAATCTGTTAAAACAGTGCTAAGCACTCACATCAACCATTAGCTCTGATAACTCCTTTATCTTTGTGTAGAAGAAAAGGCTCTTAAGTATTGATTTTAAACAACAAAACATAGCTGCCAATCTAACTTTACCTGTTACACACTTAGGTTCTTGGGTTGTGTTCTATCTTCTTCACAGTTGCTCTTTTCATTGTGAAATAATATGATCATTTGTCTTGGGGAAGTATTGCAGAATTGTTTTTTTTTTCCCCCTACCAAACAGCTGTAGTTTGAGTATTTGCCACAATATAGATCCAAGTAAAACAATGTAAAATCATAATTTAGGATTTTATTTTCAGTTTTACTTTAAAATTTTCATGATTAAATTATGCAGTTCAGGTAATTTGCTAGTACAATTAGGTCAACATATTGCTATACCATATGCAATAACAACATATAAATTATTGTTTATTGTGATAGAGAGAATAAGCATCAACAAAAATATTCCATTTGTTTTTCAGTATTTCCCAACTGCCTTGCTGTTGGGCAGGGTAATTTGACTAGTTCTTGCCAATGGAGTGTGATATATCATATCCAATCCCTATTCTCCCGTGTCCCTCTCTCTCTCTCTCTCTCTCTCTCTCTCTCTCTCTCTCTCTCTGTAAGCTAAGATGACCTAGAAAACCGTATTTATGTATACTCCTGATGGTACAATTACTTAAGGGTCTTATGTCAGTTGGTCTGATCCCTGAATAACTGTGTGAAGAAACACTTAACTGTAAAAATTATGTAAAATTAGTGAAAAATAAATTGTTTTGTTTGTTATACCAATAGAATTTCAGGGTTAATTTATTATCACATCAAAACCTAGCCTCTGCTGGATAATACAGTTTTAGACTAATTCATGTGTAGAAATTATATTATCACCTATACTCTGCCACATGACAATCCACTGCACGGCATTCATAATTATTTTTTTCTTTTTTTTTACAATTGTATTTTCTATGTTGAACTAGGGGGTTTCTTAATATTACATTCAACCTTCAAATGTCAAGGATAAGAGTCAGTGAAAAAACTAGAAGGAGTGAAATCGTTCTTTAGCTGAAAGTATTGTGCTATTATAATTCATCCTACCAGAGAAGATTCAAGGTCAGAACATTTTTAGAGTTTATGAAGACATTGTAGGGCAGTTCCTCTAAGAAGACAGTTTTTAACTCGCTTAAAAGTTCTACTAGATTATTTTTTATGTTACTTTCCCTGTTTCAGTTGTCAAATATCTTCAGAAGAATTTCAAAATATGATTTGTTTTTATTGCATTTTATGTAATTTCCATTTAATTATCTCAGTTTCAAGTTCATATTAAAAAACACTTTGAAATCTACTAAGGACTATTCATATTTATTGTTTGTTTAATAGAAAAGATGTTCATAATTCATATATAATGTTTATAAAGTTTTTGATCTTATCACACTGATTTTAAATTAAAAATTTAATTCTAGTTATAAATATTGAAGTGCTTAACCAGCGCTGAGGAAAAAATTGGATTTCTGCTATTTTTGAATGTTGTCATATATTGTATGGAAACTGACTATGAATATTCCTTTGAAGAAAATCCACCCAAAAGTAAACCACCTATTTATGCACAGAAAAATAGATTTTATATATTAATACTTGAGTGGCAAACTATTTATGTTATTGTAATCAGTTTTTTCTGGTACCATATCTTAAACTCATGCTTTGGGGAAAATAAACAAGCAAACAAGCCATATATTCATATACGTATATATATAATTTTCAGTCATCATTATATACAATTTTTAAAAATGTCATAGTATATTTTGAGACTATATCTATTGTTAAAGTAGACAGCATGAATAAATTTGAAATGAGTTATTATTGCATTCAAAGCTTAGTAATGGTGACCTATGCTGAAGATAAGTTAGACACTAATGTCATTCATTTCATACACTGTTTTTGATGATAGAGGTTTAAAAAATGAATATGTCACGGACTCTGCCCTAAATGATTTGCCAGTTTTAATGGAGAACATCTATGTGTAAATGACAAGTTTCAATACAAGTTTTTAAAACAAATTGAGAACTTCAGTACACAAATAGAACTTCAAATACTTTAAGGAGGGGAGATTGAAAGAACTAATGCAAATCTAAGGTAGACAAGTAACAATGGTAAAAAAAGAATAAAAAATATGTTTTGCAGATAATATTTTTTCTGAATATGGCCATAATTAGATGCTAAAAAGGAGCAAGGGCATATAAAGGTGCTACCTAGGTGTCTAACATAAATGACTCAGTAATGTCCATTAATTATATTAGGGAATCTATAAAAGCAAACAAAAAGCATTTGAGAGAAAGTGCTGTTCGTTTCTGTGAAATATCTCTTTTATCTCCAATGCAAATATATGGCCTACCATAGAATTGCAATACAAAAAGCATTTTTAAATGAACACACAAAACTACTTTACTTGTATATTGTATGCTTAATATTTTTCTAAGGCCATTATTTAATTTAAACTTTTTATTCATCTTTAATTTGCTAATGTTTGTTTTTCCTCAAAATTTCTTATTTATCTTTAGTAACTCTTACTTTCTTAATGTTGTCTAGTTGCTAAAAGTGACATTGTACATCCATTCAATAAAATCTCACACCTAAGCAATTTATATGTAAGCTAACAAATTGTCTAATAGTGTATTTGTTTTTCAGGATTTACTTTTTGATATAAACTACATGCATTATAATTACAAGTAAAATCTCACACTTAAGCAATTTATATGTAAGCTAACAAATTGTCCAATAGTGTATTTGTTTTTCAGGATTTACTTTTTGATATAAACTACATGCATTATAATTACAAATTCATTTGAGTTTAGAAGAAATATTTCATGATATATGTATCTAGTTATCCTTATAATATCTATATGCTCTTATTTAATAAAGTTTGAGGCAGATTAAAACATTGCCTTAATCCTTTGAAAAATTATGATATTTAATTCTATCTTCTCAGAAAAGATCTTATTTCATCTTAGATTGCTGATAATGGTCCTATTTTAAATTTGCAACAGAGAATACATTATAAACATCAGAACTCAAGTTATAGGTATATATTTAATGTCTAGAAAACAGTTGTGTGGCTCTTTAAAAAAACTTACTTCTAAGGGTTAAAGAGTACTTTTTAGGTGGTTAGAGAAAAATAATTACTATTGATTAGCAGTTGGCTCAGCTTCTCTAGGAGGGTTATTAAGGTCCTAAAATACAGAACAGAGTGTTATAAACAATACTGTGTTCTCCCCAGCCTGTCCTGAGCTAACCATTTCTTTGTCTGCAATGTCCTTTTGACATAGCTTGTGCATCTCAGGAGCTTTGTTATGGCATTGGTAAGGGATTCCTTTTGAGATTTTCCTAAATTTCCAAATGATTTAACACAAAATTATGTGTGTAGCTCTGGCATTTACTCAAATCACATTTTTTTTTTTTTAAAGATGACCAGTAAGGGGATCTTAACCCTTGACTTGGTGTTGTCAGCACCACACTCACCCAAGTGAGCCAAGGGCCAGCTCTCAAATCACATTTTTATTGAGGGTCAGATTTTTTTTCCCATGCATACCATCTCAACAAAAATAACTCTTTACTGGAAGTATTCTCTCTCTTTGTAAGCACTTTTGTCCTGATTGAAGTGGTTAATAAAACTACTTTACAAAACAACCTTACACATTACAGTTTAGTACACACGGTTCATATATTCTAGTCACAGACCAATATCAGTAAGAATTTTAAATTAATCTGTTTAATTTATTCAGCAGTTTAATTTGCTTTAAGAATAATCATTCATTCAGCCAATCAATAATCCATTCCGCAAATACTTAGTGAATTTCAACCAGGTTCTAAAGGCTATTAGCATGGCTCTGGGGATACAAGGATACACAAAGAAGATTCTGGTGTTATGTTGGTTCCTTTTTTAGCCCACTTCCAAATTAGTTTAGTGATTTTGCTTTGAAACTGGACATCCTTTTTGACTGATAAGTTCCCTAACTTTCGTATTTTAACAGCTACACATTATTAAATCCCTGGACCAATTATCAACATATTGAGCACATTATGTTGATTTTCTTATGTATGTTTTTCCCCAAAAGATACAATCACTATCTTATTAATCTCAGTATATACCGTGTCTCGCATTTAGTAGGTCTCAGCATATGTTCATAGAATTGAACTTAAGGTAAGGCTGGCTACCTCAGTGACACAAGGGGCATTGGGACAGGCGTCAGGCTTTGGCATTGGATTCAGTAAATGGGTCGGGAGTTATTGGAATTATGTGCAACTGATAACTGAGAGTGAATGACACCATCCACATTTTTGTGTCCTATTAGGCACATCTATACTAAGAGTCCAAGGTGAAACTTCAGCGTACTCAAGGAAAGAGTGACCTAGCAACATAGACTAGAGATAGGAGGTAAGCTTTCAAGCAGGCAAATATTGAGCCTAGTCTCAGGATGACAGGAAAATGGCTAAGATGGACATTCTTCACAGAAATAGATACCAAAGTAGTATAAGCTGAGATGAGAAAATCATTTAGAATCCAGGAATCAGTATCAGTAAATTTCAACCAAGTTTAGGTGTTGGGGTGATATGGTTAATAATGAGCCTCACTGTGTTGTCACAGACTTTATAAGGGCTGAGATTAGGATGAAAGTCTGCTCAAACCAGATTTGGTAGAAAGTGGGTGGGAAGAAATCGCTATGACAAACAAGGAACCAGCAGGCTCATCTTTGGTAGACAAGAGAGAGAGAACCTCAGGGGACACTGACCATTATAAGACAGCAGCATTAATGTTCAGCCTGCTCATAAATTCATTCATTTTACTTTTAATATTCAGCAATAGATAATATAAAATTCACACACCTCTCATTAGGATAAAATCTTCACATAATATACATTTATTTCTTCAGTCAAAAAACTGAGTTAAAGCAATGAAAGTTATTTGGACCCTGAAATTGCTATGCTATATTGTATGATATGTGGGTTTTTTTTCACTTTTGAGGTGAGAAATTGTTCCACATAATTTGTAATACATTAGATGAAAAAATTATAATTTAAAAATGTACACTGATAGTCAGTTATAGCCTTGGAATTTAAATTAACTAAAGTTTATTTCTACTTGAGACCAAACTCTACTGAATAACTTCATGTATATCACTGGAACATCAATGTTTACATTTGCACTATGATAGAGTATATGGAGAATTTTTAAAAGTTGATTAACTGTCACTATGAGTGTAGCTTAAATTCAACATGGTTCTAGAACTCTTTTCTTTCCTGTCATTCCCTCCCTCAGAGTTTTCCCCTATGTTGCTACCTTCTTTGTAATTCGTTCTAATAGAAGAGAAAAAACCAAGGAAGAGCAGAAGGACATGTGATTCCAGGTGCCCTTTCCTCACCTGGTGTGCAGTGCTATGAATCATACCCTCTCTCTTTTCTGCAGCGAATCACATTGTACTTCAAGTCTGTTTTGTGAAAAATAACCATCTAGCCTTCCTTTGGCAGAGAGGGCTTAAATTGAATATAGTCCTGTGGGATCTGAGTTCCAAGGTCATTTTAGAGAGGTTACACATCACATCAAGGTAAAGACACTCTTGGCCAACATAAAATGAAGTGTTTCTCAGTAAAAAAGCTTTGATTCCCTTAGAAAATGAGAAAATGAATAAATAAATAAATAAATAACTGCAGTCACCGTGAGCTCAAAACCCCAGCTGACAAGCTTGTGAAAGTAGATTAGCCACATTTCTGAAAATGTCATGAATTCCTTTTGCTTTCCCTAAATTGAGAGTAATGTCAAGGGGCTAATCAAACAAGTTGTAGTAGAGAAATCGGGGATATTAGTCTAGAGTATCATTTGTAATGTCGTAAACATTCAGTATACAATGTCTCTCTAGTGTGTTCGTGAATCACTTAAATAGCAAAGAATGACTGTTTTTTGATAAAAATGCCAGGCTATTTAGTCAGTCTCATCCCTCTTTCCTCCAGCAATTGCATATTAGGTTAAGATGAGGTTTAGCTGCAAGTGACAAAAAACTCAAAATGGCATGTGGCATGAACAAGATAAAAGTTTATTTTTTTCTCACATAATAGTTCAAAGCTGGCATGGGGCTCTATGCTATCAGGGACACAGGCTTCTTTCTACTTTTTGCTTTACCAGGTACTGCCTCTAACTTAAGGTCTGAGATGGGAGCTTGATAACCCAGGCAGGAGGATAGTGGCCTGGATGAAGAAAAGGCCAGAAACATCCCATAAGTACTTCTGTTTACAATTCATTGCCCAGTATTTAGCCTCGAGGCAGGATTAAAAATCTATTATGGTGGGCACATGCCCAGCCAAAATATATATTTCTATGAGTTCAGGAGAGAAGAGATGTTGAAGAAAAAACACAAGTCTCTGCACCTAAAATCTGTTTTCAAATGTAGGCCATTTAAAGTGGATATGACTATAGTTGTTACTAGGATCACAACAAATACAAATCCGAGGGCAAGAGTTTCATAAATTTTTAAAAAGTGATTAAAATAAATTCCAAAAAAGAAAGAAAAAACAGCATTTATAATTTTTACAAGAATAAACCTTTAGGAGAATAGAGTGATGATTTAAATGATAAGGCTCTAATACTGCAAAGTTAAAAAATGTCTATTTTAAAAGGCGTTACTGTTATGTTTTGATATAACACATCTCTTCCGCAATAAGGAAGATATAATTGTTCTTCTTAACCTTAAAGTAGTGAGAGAAGGGGCACTAAAACACACAGACATAAATACACACGTATAAAACATAAAGCTTCTACAATTTATAGTGTCATTATTTTATTATGAAATATTATTTTATAGCTTCATGAATTGATTTATATATTGACATATCCATTTGACTCATTTGATTGTTTTAAAATATACATTCTATGTTAGCACTTAATAGTCTTGCTCTCCATGGATGCAGAAATAGAAAAATAGCTTTTTCAAATTAAAATACAAGAAAAATTCCTTTCACAAGTTATTAATGATAAAAAATATACATTCTATGTTAGCACTTAATAGTCTTGCTCTCCATGGATGCAGAAATGGAAAAATAGCTTTTTCAAATTAAAATACAAGAAAAATTCCTTTCACAAGTTATTAATGATAAGCAACAATATCACAATTATTTATGTTATCTTTGGGTAAAATTAGTGGAACTAAGTGTATGGGCATCTTTATATTTTACCAGGACTGATGGGAAAGAGAGTATTCCAAAACAAACACAGACTAGATATAGGGACAGTCTTGCCAATACCGGAACTAGTGCAGAACACAACCACCTTTGTGCCCATAAAAAAATCTGGTGTATGCTTAAGTGGGAGGGTGTGGGAAGGGTTACTAGAAAATCAATTTAATTAACCTCGGTCTCCCAGTTTTTGTCTTGTATACACTGTTGTTTTGAACAAAGAAAGAAATAAAGTCATTTATGAAATGGAGTATGTAAGAATACTGTTTTGCTTTGTTTTGTTTCCTCCTGTGGCATATAATGCTCTACATTAGGAATAAATGCCCCTAATGCACTCTTAACTCTGCAAAGTCCCACACAAAGTACACAAGCCTTAGCGTTATCTAAGTAGTAGGTAAAGAGTTCTTTAGCAATTGTCCCTTATATAGCAAATAAGAAGGGATTAATTTAAAAGTTTTCAATTTAATTTTATTTCTATAAAGTTGGTGACTAGATTGAAGGCTGATATAAGACAAAAAGTATATAATTGGTAAAGCTGTAAAAGCCAAATTTTATCAGATGCAGAAACAAAACCAATATGCCGTCATCTAATTAAAACAAGCCTCATTTTTATTAAATTTCTTGAAATCTTTTATTAACTAATTTGATATGTTTTTATTTTGTATCTGTTTAACCCAGAGAATGAAAAGCTAGGGATATGTTAATCAATGTCAGAATATTCCTTTTGGTTCACTTAGGGAAAATCAAATCTCCAGAGTTCTCAATGAAAATAATCATTGTTCTATTTGCCTCGATTCTAAGTGATAATAAAACAAACTTAATGAAAATTAACATGCAAATCAAATAAAGGAAATTAAATGTATCTTATGTTTTTCTTATTATTTAATGTAATCGTGTAATGTTAGGGTACCAAAGAACTTAAACATCTAAGGGTGCTTGAATCATTTTTCTATTTAATCTGTATTTAAAATAAACAATCTGTTACATTGGCCAGGGAATATTGGATCTGTCTAAATAAAAATGAATTGCCCATTCATATATATGTTATTTGAATGTGTATGTGTGTGTAAAACCATTCTTACTGAACTTAATTGATGATGTTTGAAAATTTATGAAGTTTATGTAAGAACTAGGCATGCCGCTATGTCAAAATCATTAGTGTGAATTATCATTCAATTTGGGAAACAAGTATAGGTTCACTATTAAGTTTTTTTCTGGTGATAGAATTCTGGATCTAAGAATTGTAATAAGAGCTAGAGAAATATAGGCAACATAGACAGACCCAGTCCCTGTGGTCATGGGAGCTTCCGACTATATAAAATAAGAACTCGAAAACCCTGCATATCATAACCGTAAAGTTTTTCTGTATCTGAATAGGAAGAACATTGTTTAGTAGCCATACATTTCTCTTTTTTTGATAGTTTATTATTTAACAAAAAAATTAAAGGAATTTATTTTTTAACTGGAATGTATCGATTGTACCTAGTTATGGTTACAGAGTTACATTTCAATTCACATATACAATGCATGAATCAAATCAAGGTAATTAGCATATTCATCATAGCAGACTTTATCTTTCTTTGTGATTAGAACACTTAATCTCTCTTCTAGCCATTTGAGAACATACAATAAGGTATTGTTAATTATAGATGCCTAGTGCAGTAGTCATACATTTCTAGTTCTGTGACTAAATCAAGACGTTAATATACTGAACTTATGTGTATTCACCATTATGTTAATAAGCACATAAAATGGAATAAAAAGGAAAAAACATGAAATTACTGGAAAGTAAAGATATTCTGGTCAACACTCAATTAATTATCGTTGTATGTATTTCGTCTTAGTTGAAGATTGTATTTTATGACCATATGACCTTCTATACACACATACTAATTTAAAAATTATAAATATTGTAAATTTCCCCCATCGTAACTTTGTTTTGTTCTTTTTATTAGTAAGAGTTCTCCAGAGAAACAACCAATTTGATTGATATATAATATGTCGAATTAAAAAATTTAAATACATATGCAGATGCACATACATAGAGATTTATTTTAAGGAATTGGCTCACATGTTTGTGGGGGCTCTCAAGCCTAAAATACATACAGCAGGCCAGCGTGCTGGAAACTCAGGCAGGAGCTTATTCAGGTTGCAGTCTTAATGCAGAATTTCTTCTTCTCCAGGAAACTTCAGTTTTTGCTCTTAAGCCCTTAAACTGATTGTTTGAGTGAGGTCCACACACATTATCAAGGGTAGACTCCTTCACTAAAAGTAAAGTAATTATAGATGTTAACCATATCTATAATATACCTTCTCACAGCAACACCTAGATTAGGGTTTGGTTACATTACTGGGTGCTATAGCTTACCTAAGTTGACACATAAAACTAACCATCACACCCTTCATTGGTAAAATCTGCTGGTCAAACCTAATTTAATTTTATACGCTATTGTCATTAGTCAAAATGGTCTGATATTTCACAGAGTACCTTACGTAAAGAAGATATAAATGATATAATTTATGGTGGTGATGATTATTAGTCTAAACCCACTGAAAACTTTCACAACACCTAATTTATAAGCTTTTCATCTATTATTTCCTACAGATTTCTCAGAACTTGTTCTTAATTCACTTTACCTATATGTGAAAGTCTTTAAAATGCAAACGAACATTGTAAAAACTGGAAGAGCTCATATATTTCAACCTCATCAATTTCAGATAAGGAAAACTCCAATGAACTTTTCTGGCTCAAGTCGATGCAGAACATTTTCCCAGTTCTTTCAGTGTTTTGTCTGGAACTGAGTACTTTGCAGTAGAAAACCATGTCACCGTGGAACCTCAGAATGTGGCCATATTTGGAAATAGGGTCTTTTCAGATGTAATTGGTTAATATGAGGTCATACTGGATTTGGGTGGGCCCTAAATCCAGTGACTGATGTCCTTATAAGAGGAGTGAGAGCAGCAGAGAATAGATCATGTGAAGACACAGAAACACGCAGGCAAGATGATCATATAAAAACAGAGGCAGAAATCAGTTACCCTGACATAGCCAAGCAACACAAGAAGCCACCAGAAATTTGAAGAAGCAAGGAAAAATTCTTCCTTCAGTGTATGGCCATTCTTCCACCTTGATTTTGAACTTTCAGCTTCCAGAACTGAAAAAAATACATTTCTATTGTTTTAATCT
This sequence comes from Galeopterus variegatus, assembly GCF_000696425.1. NCBI lineage: Eukaryota > Metazoa > Chordata > Mammalia > Dermoptera > Cynocephalidae > Galeopterus > Galeopterus variegatus. Next base: position 51,690 of record NW_007731377.1, on the reverse strand, counting down.
TCCTGGTTTGTGATAATTTCATATGACAGACCAGGAAATATACATTCTCATTACTCTTAACAATTGGAGCTTTCTCCGCATTTCTTACATTACTTTAGAAAAGAGCAATGATACTTGAATGACTTGTGTTAAATCTAATAAGTAGTTGAGATTCTGTCTTTACTTAGAGGAAATGCCCCATTTGACACTTCTCTTGAGAGTCTTTCATGGTAGAAAAAGTATTTACGTGTGTAAGGAAGAAAAACTTCTTCAGAAGGGTTTGTTTAAAATACCACATTAGTTGAATCAAATTGTATTCTACTCAATCTAGTCAAAAGTCCTGGCCTGATCCAATTTGTCTTCCCAAGAGAATTAACTGAACTAATCTGGAGTGCAATAAGTTACTTCCATTAGAAAACGAGTGAGTAGCCAAGGCTGTCGAAGGTTTGGCCTTTCAAGGTGTGTTGCTCAATTTAGAGCCATGCTGCAACCAAAGACTCATTAAGCTGATCTAATTGAATAAAAACAATAACCCAAATAATTAAGGACAAAGTCATGACCTTTAATGATCCCTTAGCTTATCACTGATACAAAATGAATTTTAATTACCACTAATGGTTTATTGTATATCTGAGGTGTGATGCAGTTATAATCTGCCCAAAGGGAGTCGTCACTTTGGTACACTAGGTACTCTTCTGGGAATCAGTATTAATTACTCTTAGAAGAAACAGAAGTGTGTAAAGTTCTCAAGGCATTTTCTGACAACTGTCAGCATAAGTGTACATAAAATTTTAATTGTGTCCTGGGTGGCATCTAATATAAAATTATCCTTGAGAGCTTTTAGGAGAACTTTAAACTTTAGTTGCCATGTAAAGAAAGCTTAATAACTAATTTTCTTATTATGTTGTTCAGGCAGCTCAAGTTACCTTTAATTTACATGAATAGAACTGACAGTTTGATATGTGGTTCAGATCAAATTTAATTTCCTACTAAAATTCCTACGTTTGCAAAACCATCACTGCAATGCTGTGTGTTTATATGAACCTACACTTTGTTTTTTAATAGTTCCTTCATCAATATGTGTGTGCGTATAAATAGCTTTTCTTTTTCCAAAATCCTATATATTATTGCTCAGTTTTATTTAAAAGGCTATTCAGCAATCGTTCATTACTGTTCTTAACTTTGGGTACTATTTTGTATACCTCTTAGAAATAAATTTTGGAGAGGCAGCAAGGCAAAAAAAAGTAGTAAATGTTAAGCTTTTAGTATTTGTAGAAATAATCTAAGAATCTATACCAGTTATGTATTACTGTGTAAAAACAAAACACAACAAAACAAACAAAGACTGTACAATTTAAAACAGTGACCATTTGTTTAGTTTCAATTCTGTTGGACAAACACTTGGACTTAGATCAGCTGAGTGATTCTTCCAGCCATGGCTAGGATCTGTGGCTGTATTCAGCTCCCAATTGCATGGTAGGTTGGCTGGGGGATGATTGGTCTAAGATGGCCTCACTCAAATATCTTGTTAGTTCCATGTTGGCTGAGGTGATGGAGCAACTAGGCCACATGCCTCTCATCATCCCATAGGCTAGCTTAGGCTAGATCATACAGCGGCCTTGCAGGTTTTCAGTGGTCAGTATGGCAGTGGAAGAGGCTTTCTGAGTCCTAGGCTCAGAACTAGCACAACTCAATTTATTCCACATTCTGTGGCTCAAAGCAAGTCACAGTCCCATCAGTGTACAAGGACTAAATAAACAGACTCTACATGTAGATGGAAGAAGCTTTGCCAAGCTGCCAAAAAATGGGACTGTAGAGTAGGATCGAGAACTGTAGTCATTGTTCTGTTGCAGCCTATCACAGGATGCTGGTCAAAAAGGAGTGGTTTAAGGCTCTATATAAAGATTCTGATTTAGTCACAGAATTAGAAATGTATTGTGCAATTCTTGCCATCTAATTCCAGTTATCTAAGAAAGCATTTCACATTTAATCCGATACTTTTTTTAAATACTGTATTGCACACAGATTTTAAAAAGAACTTCCCCAATTACATAATTTATATTTATTATCAACAACCAACCTTATTCAGTCCAATTATTTTATACTTATAAATCAATGAGTCAGTTATAGAAAAATGGTGTTTTGTCTATAAAATTTCAAAGCAATAGGTCTTTTCTTATTATAAGCCTCTTATGTTGTCTGGATTATAAACTTTTTATACTTAGGGAATAACTTTAGGCTTTATGTTTTGATATAGGACTCATTGCAATGCCATCTATTTCATATGAAGTGTCTTACACAAAAAAGGGAACAAGTTCATGGCTGAAGTATGAACTAATTTTTATTTTATTTTCTTTATTTTATTTCCCAAGGAGCAAAGGAGAGACATATGACCTACCCAAGAATCTGGTTCTTAGAATGAGTCCTTAAGGAGGTTCCATGTGAACTAAATCTTGCTGATGAGCAGGCCATTAGTTAGGGAGTGTGAAGCAAATAGTGAGACAGAAGAGAGGGTAATTGCCCAGTCTGCACAAAGATGCGATATGATGGTCAGTGTGCCCTGCAAGCAGAAGAGAGGTGAAGCTGAGTCTCTGTATCACAGGGCCTTGGACCCCATCTGAAGGGCTGGGATATTATCCAGTGAAATATCTGAAAATTTTCAGGAGGTAAAAATTAAAATTATCTATATCATTAGAAATCTTAAATTATTCCAAGTGAATGATACTGACTTTGAAGTTTGTGTAAAGGGAAGAGGGAATCTGCAAAATCCTGGGATGATCAGAAAATAAAGAAAATACAGAGCCCATGAAGGAGATTGAGAAGACCATGGTCTTTGAGAAGGTAATGTTGAGTGGCAAGGAGGAGGAGGTTATAACATCCAGAAAACTGAAAAATGCCCATTAGTAATAAAGAGGTAAATGGTGAATTCAATGAAGGTAGTTCCAGCAGGTTGTAGTAAGTAACGTGTTGAGTGACTCTTGTTAAAGAAATGGAGGCAGTGGATGTAAACTATCCTCTTGAGAAGTTTGGACGAAAAGGGAGAAATTTATTTTTTAAGTCTTACTATGTGCATACTAGATATTTAAATATTGCAATATGTAGATAGACAGCAATAGATATATGCATAGATAGTTATTTTAATGTTTTGCTCCTATTTTGTTTAATAGTTTTAGAATAATGAGATACTGTGTGGAAAATATAGATATTGATATATATATGTATATATCTTAAATTTCTACTTCTATTTTATTTACTGGTTTTAGAGTCATGAGATACTATATTGAAAATTATGCTTTTGATGGAAGAATAATCTTCTGTCAAATATTTTGCTGAGAGGAGCACCTTATATGCCTTAGAATGAAACATACATTACCCCAAACCTGTAGTAGACTTCATTGTATATATGGTAGTTAATTTGATGCGTCAACTTGCTTAGGATAGTACCCAGATATTTGATCAGACATTATTTTAGATATTTCTGTGAAGGTATTTTTAGATGAGATTAACATTTAAATCAATAGACTTTGAGTAAAGCAGATCATCCTTTATAATGTGGGTGGGCTTCATCCTATCAGTTCAAGGTCTTAATAGCAATCGATTGACCTTTCTTACTGAAGAGAGAATTCTGCCAGACTACATTTGAACTTGAATTGCAACTCTTCCCTGGGATCCCAACCTCCAGCCTGCTCTGCAAATTTTGAACTTGGCAGTCTCCACTATATATAGGTAGAGAAATACAGACAGACAGACACACACACACACACACATGCACCTATATATACATACCTATATTCACACATTCTATTGGGTCTATTTCTCTGGAGAACCCTGATTAATACTCCATGAGATGTGGATACTGAAGGATCGGGAAATGTAATTCAGTAAAAGACTCCATTATGGTAAAAATAATTTCCTTGAACTTTCTAGTTGTGAAAAATATTTGTTGAACATTTGCAGATAAAAATGTATTGAAATACATTAATCATTACCTTCTTATTTTTG
>NW_007731377.1:46309-46846 GCF_000696425.1 Galeopterus variegatus | reverse complement strand
CCTTTGGGTGTTTAAAGAAAATTTTATTGGATTACTTTAGAGACAAACCTATAACAAAAATGTGTACCTCACTTTGGTCACTGAACTACCCAGAGCTAGAGGACTTCCTATTCAGTGACTAAGTTATTCAGTGATCAAATGTGTCCTGCATAAAAGATTTATTTTAATTAAAATAACTGTTTGAATGACTTCTCTGTTAGTCTTTACAGAGTAAACACTAAAGACTTCTCAATAGTCTACAAGGCTCTGCATAATTTGGCCCCTGGCTCTCTCCTTGACCTCATCTCCCCACACATCCCCTGCATTTTCCTCTGTGCCAGCACTACAGACTTCTTTTATTCTTCAAAATGCAAAGAAATTCTGCCTGGAATTCTCTTCACCCAGGTGCCTGCATACCAAACTCTTTCATTTCTTTGAGGTTAAATGTTACCTTTTCAGTAGGCCTTTCATATTATATGAAATATCAACTGGCACTCACTCTCTTAATTATGTATTATATTTATCAAAATAGGTATACTAATTATATAAAATATATAT
>NW_007731377.1:42898-45423 GCF_000696425.1 Galeopterus variegatus | reverse complement strand
ATATATATTAATTAAACAGTTAATGTGGATAGTGTAGATAGATTTCAGGTTCATTCCTATCCAGACTCTCTTTTCACCACAAGTAATGCAGCGCTCGGCACTGACTGGGCATGGTGCATTGCTGGTTGACTGTGAACACTGAAGACTCAGAGGTGCTCGTGACTGGGATGCTCATGATCAGTGTGTGCAATGTAACTTGTGGTTCCTGTCTAGGCAGCTTACTAGTAATACTGGAGCAAGCTCTCCGCAAAACACATGTATGATAGCTACGCATTCAGTTATTCCCCTACTTTCTAAAACTGAGGCCTCTTATTCAGAACAATAGTGTTAACAGCTAAATAAGCAAATTCACATACAGTTATAATTCTAATAATTCCATGTTGTCCCTCCAAAAGGTTTCAAAGATATTTGTGAAAGTTTTTAGCTTCTAAAAGTCATTGATGTAGTCACATAAAACTCATGAATTGGATACAATTCCTTAACTTTTTGTTGTAATTTTGCTTGTCTATTAATCCATTGATAAAATTAATTTTGTATCTGCTTTTGAATGAACACTGATTTCAACTATAATTTATAACTATTTTGGCCCATTATCTGTGATGATTTGGTATGTATTCTTTTAAAAATGCTCAATTTATACATGTCCAATTTTCAGAAGTTCTATCTATTAACTTGAACATTTTTGCACAGTTCACTAATATTTTTTCTAATCCTTCCAAATTATTCTTTATGATTTGTTCTTATGGTGTTTAAAAAATGTAAAAATATCAAGACTTTCTTCGTTTGTACCCAGTGACAAAAGTCACATTTATAATGGAAGAAGATTTCTTTCCATCACAGACATGTGAAGATTGAATGTTATAATATATAGGAAGCAACTAGAGTGTAGTCATAAAGTAAGAGCTCAAAAAATTTTTCTAAAAACCCAACAAATAAGTTTATTTTATGGTAAAACTGTGCCAAATGGTTTGACTACTTTCTGGTTATTTTGATGATGATGATGATGATGATGATGATGATGATGATGATTTTTATTATATGTTCCATTAAATCCTTACCAGCAAAGTAGAAAAGGAAGAGCACTAGGCGAGGAGTAAGAAGACCTGTGTTTGAGCTTCAGCTGCTTTACTCCCTGCGATGTGTGACCTTGAATAAGTGATCTAATATGCTCACAGAGCTTATTATCTACCACATAGAAATAATAGTTTTTCTACAATCATATGGGATGGTGAGAATAATTAAGTTAGATACTACTCAAAAAATTACTTTCGAAACTTAAAGGGCCACACAGAGTGTGTGCGTGAGAGAGTGTGTGTGTGCATAGATGCATGTGATATTTAAGATACCATTTGATAACTGATTACCTCATTTCAACAATATTATTACAAATATAGCTAGAGTTCATTAAAAATACTTTAGAGTGGACATTTTTGTTTTATCCTTAGAAACTTTCTTTCTTCTGCTAACTAGCATCGTATTCTTTTTATTTTTTCTTTCTTAATTTTATTTTGTGGATATAAAATGAGGTTGATTATTGTGGCCCATTACCGAAACCCCACTCCCTCCTCCCTCTCTTCCCTCCCACCCAACAATGTCCTTTCGGTTTGCTTGTCATATCAACTTCAAGGAATTGTAGTTGTTAAGTCTTCTTCCCGCCCCCTCCTGGTTTGTGTGTGTGTGTGTGTGTGTGTGTGTATGAATTTATTTATTTATTTTTAGCTCCCACCAATAAGTGAGAACATGTGTTATTTATCTTTCTGTGCCTGACTTGTTTCACTTAATATAATTCTTTCAAGGTCCATCCATGTTGTTGCAAATGGCAGAATTTCATTTGTTTATATAGCTGAGTAGTATTCCATTGTGTAGGTATACCACATTTTCCATATCCACTCATCCGATGATGGACATTTGGCCTGGTTCCAACTCTTGGCTATTGCAAAGAGTGCTGCGATGAACTTTGGGGAACAGGTATATCTTCGACTTGATGCTTTCCATTCCTCTGGGTATATTCCCAGCAGNAACTTTCTAGTTGTGAAAAATATTTGTTGAACATTTGCAGATAAAAATGTATTGAAATACATTAATCATTACCTTCCAGTGATATATTATTTTTGTAGATGTTTTCCTATTTCTAATTGCTTTCTATATTTTGTTTTATTGTTATCCCATTACCTTTCTTTCTGTCTCTATGAATAACATGCAGAAACCAATAGTACAAAGCACTAATTAATGAAAATATAAGTGAAACATTTTTATTGTCTGAACATTATTAGCATGAGGGACTTTAAGAGTATCTTTGTTAGTCACTTAGACAACCAACGTTACTCTCATAAGTGTAAAGAAAAAAAGTATTTTACCTTCTTGTATTCCTATATTGTATTTTTGATTCCAGTGGCTTTATCAAACAGCATATAAAAATACGAAGAAAAGCAAATTAGCTTTTGCACTATAAATACTTGGAGGGCCTTTGGGTGTTTAAAGAAAATTTTATTGGATTACTTTAGAGACAAACCTATAACAAAAAT
>NW_007731377.1:41007-41387 GCF_000696425.1 Galeopterus variegatus | reverse complement strand
ATTGATCAGTGTGTCTGTTTTTATGCCAGTACCACACTGTTTTGGTTATTATAGCTTTGTACTATAGTTTAAAGTCAGGTAGTCTTATGCCTCCAGCTTTATTTTTTTTGCTCAGCATTGCTTTTGCTATGCGTGATCTTTTGTTATCCCGTATAAATGTCTGGATAGTTCTTTCCATTTCTGAGAAAAATAAAATCTGAACAGACCAATAACAATAAAGGAGATTGAAGCTGTTATCAGAAAGCTCCCAACAAAGAAAAGCCCAGGACCAGATGGATTCACAGCAGAATTTTACCAAACATTCAAAGAGGAAATGACACCAATTCTTTACAAACTATTCCAAAAGATTGAAACAGAAGCAAAGCTTCCAAACACATTAT